>NC_064861.1:94777523-95077523 GCF_024139225.1 Suncus etruscus
AGAAATCACTCTCCTAAACATATACGCACTGAATGAGGGTCCAGCAAAGTATTTAATACAATTGTTGACAAATCTGAAGAAGGATATCAATAATAACACAATAATTGTGGGAGACCTCAACACAGGCTTGTCAACACTTGATAGGTCAACCAAATGGAAACCCAACAAAAATATACTAGACCTGCAAAGAGAAATGGATGAAAGAGGCCTAGTAGATATATATAGGGCACTCTATCATCAGAAACCTGGATACACATTCTTTTCCAATGTACATGGATCATTCTCCAGGATAGATCACGTGCTGGCACATAAAACATACCTCCATAAATAAAAAAGATAGACATTTGCAGGCTGCCTTTGCTGACCACAAGGCTCTGAAGTTAGATGTGAACTGCAAAGGGACACAGAAGAAAAAATTTAACACCTGGAAGATAAACAGCCTCATACTCAATAACCAGTGGGTCCGAGATAAAATCAAGGAGGAAATCAAAAGGTTCCTGGAAACAAAAGACAATAAAGACACAAACTATCAGAACTTATGGGACACAGCAAAAGCAGTACTGAGAGGAAAATTTATAGCTTTGCAAGCACACATCAGGAAGGAGAAGGAGCTTACCTGAGTAGCTTAATGACACAGCTAATAGAACTAGAAAGTGCTCAACAAAACGACCCAAAAATAGGGAGACAGAAGGAAATAACAAGGCTGAGAGCAGAAATCAACGAAGTGGAAACCCAAAAAACAATCCGAAAGATCAACGAAAGCAGAAGTTGGTTCTTTGAAAAAATAAACAAGATTGATAGACCATTGGCAAAACTCACAAAGCAAAAGAAAGAGAGAAACTTGATAACGCGTATTAGAAATGAAAAGGGGGAGATCACTACAGATACTGCAGAGATTCAAAGGGTATTCAGAGAATACTTTGAGAAACTCTATGCCACTAAATATGAGAACCTGGAAGAAATGAATAAATTTCTGAACTCATATAACCTTCCACGGTTGAATAAAGAAGAGGTAGCATATCTAAACACCCCCATCACTATTGAGGAAATTAAAACTGTAATCAAAAATTTACCCCAAAACAAAAGCCCAGGCCCTGATGGATTCACGAATGAATTCTTTCAAACCTTTCAAGAGGAACTACTACCAATTCTGGCCAGGCTCTTTATGAAATCGAAAAAAACAGGAATACTTCCAAATAGCTTTTATGAAGCCAACATCACCTTAATACCAAAACCTGATAGAGATGCTGCCAAAAAAGAAAATTACAGACCAATATCCCTGATGAACACAGATGCAAAGATCCTCAACAAAATCCTGGCGAACAGGATCCAGTGCCTCATCAAGAAGATCATTCACTTTGATCAAGTAGGTTTCATCCCAGGATGCAAGGATGGTTTAACATCCGTAAATCTATCAATATAATACACAACATAAACAACAACAAAAATAAAAATCACATGGTCATATCAATAGATGCAGAAAAAGCATTTGATAAGGTTCAACACCCATTCTTGATGAAAACTCTCAGCATGATAGGAATAAAAGGAGCCTTTCTCAATATAGTCAAAGCCATCTACCAGAAGCCAGTGGCAAATATTATCCTCAATGGAGAAAAACTAAAATACTTTTCTCTAAATTCTGGTACAAGACAAGGCTGTCCTCTCTCACCTCTCCTATTCAACATAGCACTGGAAATACTTGCTATAGCGATTAGGCAAGAAAAAGACATCAAGGGAATCCAGATAGGAAAGGAAGAAGTCAAGCTCTCACTGTTTGCAGATGACATGATACTCTACTTAGAAAACCCTAAAGACTCTACCAAAAAGCTTCTAGAAATAATAGATTTGTATAGCAAAGTGGCAGGATACAAAATTAACACACAAAAATCAATGGTCTTTTTATACACTAATAATGATAGGGAAGAAATGGACATTAAGAGAACAATCCCATTCACATTAGTTCCACACAAACTCAAATATCTTGGAGTCAACCTGACTAAAGATGTGAAGGATCTATACAAAGAAAACTACAAAACACTGCTCCAAGAAATAAGAGAGGAAACGCGGAAATGGAAACACATACCATGCTCATGGATTGGCAGGATCAACATCATTAAAATGGCAATACTTCCAAAAGCATTGTACAGATTTAACGCGATTCCTCTAAAGATACCCATGACATTTTTCAAAGAAGTGGATCAAATACTTCTGAAATTCATCTGGAACAACAAACAACCTCGAATAGCTAAAGCACTCCTTGGGAAAAGGAATATGGGAGGCATTACTTTCCCCAATTTTAAGTTGTATTACAAAGCAACAGTTATAAAAACAGCATGGTATTGGAAAAAAAACAGACCCTCAGATCAGTGGAATAGGCTTGAGTACTCAGAGAAGGTTCCTCAGACATATAACCACCTTGTTTTTGATTAAGGAGCAAGAAATCCTAAATGGAGCAGGGAAAGCCTATTCAACAAGTGGTGTTGGCACAACTGGTTAGCCACTTGCAAAAAAGCGAACTCAGACCCACAGCTAACACCATGTACAAAGGTAAAATCCAAATGGATTAAAGACCTTGATATCAGAACTGAAACTATAAGGTATATAGAACAACATGTAGGTGAAACACTCCAAGACATTGAGACTAAAGGCATCTTTAAGGAGGAGACAGCACTTTCCAAGCAAGTGGAAGCAGAGATAAACAGATGGGACTATATTAAGCTGAAAAGCTTCTGCATCTCAAAGGAAATAGTGCCCAGAATACAAAGGCCACCCACTGAGTGGGAGAAATTATTCACCCAATACACATCAGATAAAGGGCTAATATCCAAAATTTACAAGGTACTGACAGAACTATACAAGAAAAAAACAACTAACCCCATCAAAAAATGGGGAGAAGAAATGAACAGACACTTTGAAAAAGAAGAAAGGCAAATGGCCAAAAGGCACATGAAAAGATGTTCAACATCACTAATCGTCAGGGAGATGCAAATCAAAACTACTATGAGGTACCACCTCACGACACTGAGATTGGCACACATCACAAAAAAGGAAAACAAGCAGTGCTGGCGGGGATGTGGAGAGAAAGGAACTCTTTTTCACTGCTGGTGGGAATGCCGTCTAGTACAAACTTTATGGAAAGCGATATGGAGATTCCTTCACAAACTGGAAATTGAGCTTCCATACGATCCAGCTATACCACTCCTAGGAATATACCCAAGAAACACAAAAATACAATACAAAAATCCCTTCCTTACTCCTATATTCATTGCAGCGCTATTTACAATAGCCAGACTCTGGAAACAGCCAAGATGCCCTTCAACAGATGAGTGGCTGAAGAAACTGTGGTACATATACACAATGGAATACTATGCAGCCATCAGGAGAGATGAAGTCATGAAATTTTCCAATACATGGATGTACATGGAATCTATTATGCTGAGTGAAGTAAGTCAGAGGGAGAGAGAAAGACGCAGAATGGTTTCACTCATCTATGGGCTTCAAGAAAAATGAAGGACATTTTTAACAGTATCTCAGAGACAAGAGAGATGAGGGCTGGTAGGTGCAGCTCAGGACATGCAGCTATCACATAGAGTGATGAGTGCAGTTGCAGAGATGACTACACTGAAAACTATCATAAAATGTGAATGAATGAGGGAAGTAGAAAGCCTGTCTCGAGTACAGGTGTAGGGGGGTGGGGAGGAGGGAGATCTGGGAAATTGGTGGTGGGAATGTTGCACCGGTGAAGGGGGGTGCCCTTTACATGACTGTAATCATACAACTATAATCATGTTTGTAATCACGGTGTTTAAATAAAGATAAAATACTGTCAAAAAAAAAAGAATACCTGAACTCTACTTTCTAGCACCATTTAAGTTCAAAGGCAGCTTGGAGGTGAAAGGGGACACTCGGGGATATTGAATCATACTGCCTTTTTGTCCACACAGGGATCATTTCTGTGTCCATGGGCATTACAGAAAACAGCAGCTCGAAGTCATCTGAGATATTTGTTTCAACAGTTGGATTTGCTGATTTTTTTTTGTGATATATATTGTAGCCAAGATTGTAGCAACAAAATTGGAGAACAATCAAGGATGTGGAATTATTTTAGGGTGAGTTTCACAACAGCTCCACAGCATAATGACTTCCAGTAGTTAATAGAGCACAGGATCTGAACGTAAGCTCCACAAAATCCCTGAGAAGCAGAAACGAACTTGTGGTGAGGTGCTTTCTTGCAAACCCTCATTGACCCACTTACCTTGTATCTTGTTAAGTGAATATTTATTGTTGCTTTTGTTTATGAACCAAGTCTGGCAGTGCTCAGGCCTTACTCCTGGTTCTTGCTTATGAATCCCCCTGGCAGGGCTTAGAGTATTATATGTGGTGACAGTGATTGTGGGAATCAAGCCCTGGTTGGACACGTAGCCAAGATAAGCACCTACCCACTGTACAATCTTCTCAGTCCTTATTAGAACAGTTATTATTTTACCTAAAAATTACACACAAACTCCACTGGAGATATAGCACGGTGGGCTGGCTGTTGGCTTGCACATTCTGCCAACCCTGGGCTTGACCCCTGCACCCCAGAGAATCCTATGTACTCCTCCCAGATTGATCTCTGAGTGCAGTCTTTATGATCCTGTGCATCGGTGAGTGGGTCCACTTATTTTCAAAAATATTGGTTCACTAAAATATTGAATCATGCTCTTGTGCACAGGTATTTATTTCTCTTTCCCTCTCTTCTCTCTCTTTCCTTATGTTTTTCTCTGTTTCTTATTTTCCTCTCACCATCTGCGTCTTTGAGTCTGATTTGATGAGAATCAGTTCTTGATTGAAATATAGTTGTCATTTGTGTTTCGTTGATACATTCTCTGCTACTTACAGTATATGTTCTGTTTTACCATTTAGGGGAGAGTACTCTTTTTTCCTTAAGAATGCTTCATGCCTCATCTGTGAATCGAGTTCAAGAGTTCATTCAGGACTGATTTGTTTCCCCTACACATGTAGACTCTTTCATTGACAATGATTCCTGTTTTTTGCTCCTCACCGCAACATTATTAATACTTAACCCAATTAATATCATTTCATCTAGAGTCAGTCTCTCTCATGAAAATCACTGAAATAATTTTCATCATGCTTTGCCTTAAAATACCTATAAGCAATCTCAGATGGGTACAGAACATTTCTTCGGGTCAAATGTCTGTAATGAACCTTCTTGCTGGGAGAAATGATTGCGGCCTTCTCTCAGAGGACAGCAACCAGACTGAGAAAATACCTTTCAGAGATGTGGCAGTAGGAGTCATCTTTTTGTCAGAGATAATTGTGGCAGCACTGGGAAATTTCTCTCTTCTCTATCACTACCTTCTCCTTTACTGCACTGAAGGCAGAGTGAGGACCGTCAATTTCATCCTCATGCACCTGACTGTGTCCAACTCTTTGTGCATTCTCTTAATAGGAGTCCCAAAAACAATGGCAGCTTTGGGGCTGAAATTCTTCCTCAGTGTCATAGAATGCCACCTTATGTGGTATGCTCACAAAGTCGCCCGGGGCATGTCCATTGGCTGCACCTGCCTTTTGAGTGTTTTCCAGGCTATTAGAACCACCTTCACAGACTCTTGCAAGGTTTTGAAAATCAAAACTCCGCAGTACGTCACAGGCTCAGTTTCATGCGTTTGGATCCTGTTTATATTAGTGAATATCACTTTTCCTATGCATCAATTATATGTAAGTAGCAAGTGGAGCCTGAAAAACATCACAAAGCAAAGAGATTTGGGGTACTGTTATATTATCAATGATGAACAAGTCACTATTCCAATATATTTTACACTCGTTATATCCTTGGAAGTTTTCTTTTCTGTACTCACAGTCTGGGCCAATGGTTCCATGATTATCTTTCTGCACAGGCACAGGAAGAGAGTCCAATACATTCACAGCCAGTATGTTTCTTCCAGATCCTCAGCTGAGTCCAGAGCCACCCTAACAATTGTTGTTCTGATGAGCTCCTTTTTGTTTTTTTACACAATCTCTTCCATCTTTCACATATATTTGATTGTAATTAACGAGGTAAAAGTACGGTTGCTTAATATTGCAAATATAATTGCTATGTGTTTTCCTACTGTGAGCCCCTTTCTAATTATGAGACAGGACTCCACTGTCTTCAAACTACCCTTTAGCATGATAATGACTAGGAAACATCATGATCATACTCCCAAATAGGTAAGAAAATTTCTTGTACAGGATTCATTTGTTTACACAAACTTGTATCTTTTGTCATGCATATTACTTCAATCAACTAGAATCTGAAAAACAATCTCCAGATCAATGTGATACACCAGTCACCCTAAAAACTATTGAGTTTTGTGTCTGTGTAAGGTGAAATGGCCAATGCGGGTAATCTAGGTAATCTCAGGAGGCCAATGGGGGTCAGTATTCTCCTTCTATCTGCACTTATAATGTCAGTCATCTTTATCAGATTTTGCTTGAGCGACATGGAGCAGATTGGGTTCCAACGCCTCATTCTGAGTCAGAGTCAATGACCTAACGATCATTGTACCTGTGGGAAGATCATTCAGATGTGAGAAGTGGAACATGAGGCCTGGGTCCAACTGAGAATTTTCAACGTTTTCTCATGTATGTACAACTCTCTATGCAGAGGAACGAGCACATTTTTTAAAATAACTATTAGGTTACACCTTACTTTAACTAAAATAAAGATCATCCCTGGTTCCTTTTTGTAAAATCACCCCATGCAGTATATCTCAAAGCCTAGGTAAATGAATCTGAATAAGGATCATGCATGAAATAATCCAGACCAGGCTGAGGGCAAAACACATGTAGTCTGGCAGTCTTCTTCTTCCTAGTGTGGTGTGTCTGCTGCCTGCCAGAATTATCTCTTTTTATTGAGTATAGAGACCACTCCAAGATGGGGCAGCTATTTTGAACCTGTCCCATCCAGGTTTACATTTAAAACAATCTTTGTTTTGGGCAAAACCAAATTGTAAACAAGCAGATACAAAAAAAAAAAACTAAGGATAAGCTTTGTTTTAAGTAAAATAAGATTTAACTCAACACCTTTGTATATTTATTTACAATTTGGATTTACCTCAAAACAGAGACTGTCTTACTTGTAAACCTAAGTAGGACTAGGTCAGGCTCTGTCCTTACAACTGTCCTTACTGCTCCACCCATGGGTGGTCTCAGTACTCAATAAAAATTGCAGTTGAGTGGAGATATAAAATAGAAAATTTCCAGTCAGTATGTTTCACTTTCAGCCTGGTTTAGAATATCTCGTTGTCGACTTCGATTCAGACTCATTCACCTGAGTTGGAGATACAACGTGTGGAATAATTTTAGAAATAACAAACTTTTCCTAAGAGATCCCATTAAAAGAGAACAGCTGTTTGTTACTAGTGTGTTTTTAACACTTAGTCTTTAAGAAAGAAAGAAAAATATAGCTTCATAAACTTAAAAAAAATAACTGCAGTAAAATGCCTCTCTCCAATACAGACAGGGGATGGAAAGGAGGGGGGGCATTGGTGGTGGGAATGCTGCACTGGTGAAGGGGGGGTGTTCTGTTTATGACTGAAACGCAGCTGCAATCATGTTTATAATCATGGTGCCTAAATAAAGAATTCATTTTTAAAAATGGTCAAACCTAAAAACCCAACCAAAGTTAATGACAATAGAATCAAGAGCACTAAACTACAAGCTATACACAAAAGGACCCATTCCACGAGCAGTTCAGGGGGCTAATGGTGGAAGTATGGGAGGCATGCTGGGAACTATGAAGAAGGGAGGTCAACACTGGTGGTGGGAATTGCCCTAATTCACTGTCACCATGTACCTGAAATATACAACTGTGAAAGACTTGTACTTCATACTGGTCTCAATAAAAATTATATATAAAAAAGAACAGAAAAGCTGGTGTTGGGAAAGCAGGTAGTGCACTTGCCTTACACAGAGATGACATGAGTTTGATTCCCAGAACCCATAGCGTCCCTACTCCTCACCAATATTTATCCTGGGGTTTTAGCAGGGTGTCATAATTGATAACTGTTAGGTGTGGCCCCAAAACATAAAATAAAAAAAGAACAGAAAAGGTATCTTGAGAGAGTGTTTCATATCATTCATTTGTTCAAGACCATTCTAACCAGAAATGCCAACACCAAACGATGACACTTTGGTTTTAGCTATCTCTCTAGAAAGGAATAGGAATTCTCCTTGACATCAACAAATGTCAGATTCTGAAAGTCAATGCAATGGACAAATTTCAAGAGTTCAAGAGTAGGGACCAGAGGGATAGTAGCACAGATAGGGCCTTTGATATGCATGGGGCTGTCCTGAGTTTAATTCTCATCCTACCACATGGTTCCCATGAGCACTGCCAGGATTGACTCCTGAGTGTGTATCTAGGAATAAGCCCTGAGCATTGTCGAGTTAGACCCCTCACCCTAAAAGAGTTATAAGGGTTCCTGGGTCATCTCATCTTAGGGCTTCTTCAATCCAGTCCCAGTCTCACTGACTATTGGTTGCCAATAATGTCAGAGACTCAATTCTTTAAAGCTTCAGAGTTGAGGTTTGAACTTGGAATTGCACATTTGAAGTTGAAGGATCACAATTTCACTCTTGCCTAGGACAATGACCTTCCTTAGATGCTATTATCTTAGTCTGTGCTACCTAGAAATGTGGCAGGTTTGCAAAGTTGATCTATCTGGAAAAGAGAGGATAGCTCCATGTATTTTGAATCTATGATTCAATGTACGTATCAATGGAGCACAGTTTGGGGTTTCAGTATAAAAAGTATGCCCTGTTGAAGGGAGAATGTTTCTACATTTTTCAGGAGAGAATACATTTCTTGGGTGAGGTGAGAAAATCAAGAGAGAACAGGCCACTGAATGGGGAATTTGTGATGTTCTTCCAGAGAGTACGCCCCTTCCTGTTGAGAAATGTGCAGTTCTAAGTCTTGTGTGCCAAGTCTTGTGTGCGAGAGCTCCACCAAGTGAAGTGAAACACAAAGAGATGAGTCCCACCCAGGAAATCAAACCAGAAAGGAGAGCTGAATCTCCTTTGCTAAAGGTCTTGTCAGTCAACCCCTGTGGAGCATGTTGTGCATAAGCTCAATATAATACAGGCATAGCAGAGATTCTAGAACTTGAAAGGGCAAAATGATCCTGATCCTTAGGAAGAACCCGAATGTACATGCAAATGCTGACAAATGACTTCCCAGTGGGACTCAGCTCATAGTGTTATAGATGTGGACATCTTTGAACAGAGACTACTTTCCTGTACATGTAGACATATTAGATTGATTGGCTACCCCCAAGGTTTTCTCCTGTCTTGAACAAAGGGAAGTGTGGACTACTTGGGCTGCCTCAAACACAAGGGGAGTTCTGGAATGCTTATAAAGATATAACTGTATATTGTAAATCTACGTTTTTGTATATCTACACAAAATATGATGTTCATGACTCACTAAATTCCTAAGCTTTGTCTTGGATGAAGCTCTAGTCTAGAACATAGTGCAAACAAGAATCTGAAGACAGATTCCCCCAAGGATGGTCATTGAAGACTTTGGCTGGAAGGAGGATTGTGAGTCTCCCCAACCCCCAACAGTACTCAGGCCAAGGGTCCACTACCATTGAGTCTTGGCTCTGAGATGCTTGTTCTGGGGGTGTGTTGTAAAGCTGAAACTAAAGGGCTGTGTGGCCCAGCCACGTTGGGGGCCCCTTGGCTGACTGCAAAAATACGAGGACCCCAATGCCACTGTCCAGTAGAGTAGGTTATGGGCATATGTTATCAAGGAATGACGTTCTGTCATGCAAGACATGCATTAGGTATTTTGAATTATGTCCTGGAACTGAAGGCCCTGGGTATTTATTGCATGACCAATGCCTCTCTTTCAGGTTTTGATCTATCAATTACATGGATATATATATATATATATATATATATATATATATATATATATATATTATATAACCTCTCAAGCATGATTCAGCAGTCATGGGAAACCTGCAGGTGTTTATTGGCCAACAGGCCTTCTTAGTTCACTCTTGGGTCCTGTTGATATGGTGTTTTCTCAGGCTCAGTGGAGCAAGGGACATGAGAGTTATCAAGTTCAGTGTTCAAGAGCAAAAGGGATTATATTCCATTCTTTCTTGGGTTATGAGGGGCTGATGACCAAAATCAGGCTTTTGAGCAGCTGTCCCTGAACTGCTGTTTACCTGAACTTGCATTTGCGAGTATTTCAGAAACTGTGTCAGCATTATCATAAGTCACAGATCAATACATTCTCACTAGTCTGAATCTTTAATCATGGTAGCTCAATGAAGAGAGGGAAAGTCAGATAATTTTTTGGGATAATTTGTATGTCTGGGAGGGGGCTGTACCCCAAAGTTGGAGGTCTGGGAAACACACCTGCAATTTTCTGCCAATTACAACTTTCATTCATTGCAAGGGCCCAAGGATACAGTTTCAGGAACCATGGGAAACCTCAGTGGTGCTCATAATCTCAAGGACCATACCTGGTGATACTCAGGGGAGTGAGTGGTATTGGGAATCAAATCCGTGGCCTAACCAGATATTTCTTTAGAGAAATATTTACATATTTTGCATTTTTAATATAAGATTTTATAATACTCTCATTATAAGATTTTCTTTTGAAGACTAGACTAAAGGAAAAGGCATGCCTTTTCCTCTAATGCACGAGGAGGCATCTCTTAAGTAAGATTCTTCCCGTGTATTTAAATTTCATTTTAGACAAGAAAATATTCACCTAAGATACCTCTTGCCCATTCAGAAGTACAGGTAAAACTTAGGGTAAACCACATAACCACATGTTTCTGGGTGCTGTGGTGAACAGGAGGCATCAGCTGTGACAGAAAAATTTCTTTACTAATATTGTTTGTGCTCACAGCATTCAAGAGTTGCAAGATTCAGAAGTCAATTTGGAAACTGAAATATTATTGCCAGAAGAACTGGATATCCAAGACCAAATGATGAAGAAAGATGTTTGTAATGTATCTAAAATTTAAAACATACTTTTCTTTTTTATTTGTCTTCTAAGCAATTTTATTCAGCTTTGTTGGACATGACATAACAGAAAGACCAATGACATATCTGAAAGGATTTTTGGATGACTGAGTTGGGTCCCCATCATTTCCTGATCCTTAAGCATCAAAACTCAACTTGTGGCAATGTCTCAGCAATGCTAGCAAGACCCCCAAACTAGAAAAGAACCCGACCTAAAAGAGAATATCAAATAGGACAATGGAAAAATTTAGTTCATTATCTCTATGTCATATAAAAAAAATACACAAGGGGGTAAATGATAATAATCAAAGAGTTTGTTGAAAATACTTTGATGACAGTATTTTTTTTGTCTTTTTGGGCCACACCTGGTGATGCTCAGGGGTTTCTCCTGACTATGACCTCAGAAATCACTCCTGGAGTGTGGAACCATATGGAATACCGGGGGCTCGAACTTGGGTCAGTCCTAGGTTAACCCATGCAAGGCAAACTCTCTACCACTTGTGTCACCGCTTCAGCTCCTATTGGAAATAATTTGTTTTGGCTTTTGTGCTACACCCAGTGGTACAACTGGTGAAGAATGAGCAGGAACCCTGAAATGCTTCAGGTGTGAGTAAAGAGTGACACAACCAGTGAGGAAGAGAGTGACACTCTCCCTCCATATATCTCTTCCACCCACCCCAGCTCCATGTCCTTATCAATGACTTTGATTCTCCATCCCTGCTTTACCCTACCCAATTCTGCTTCCTTCTTCTACCCATTTACAAAGTAAAACTTGGAGAAAATTGGTGGGATTGTCTTCTCAGTGGTCAAAATCAATCTGACATTTCTACTAGCTCTATCAAGTTCACATGCTATGCCCAAGGCTAAGGATAACTATATGAAGAGAGACTCTGATCTCACGAGACCCAGGTTACATTTGTCCTCCAGTGACTGGCTTTTTGCTCTAACAGGTGGTTTTCCATTTTGACACATAGTCCCTATAGGGACCTGAATTTTGAACAAGGAGGGATACCATTTTGTAAAGGCCACATGGCTAGATTCTCAGATTCTGATCAGGTAGAGATTCCATTTTGTAAGGGCCACATGGTATAAGCCACATATTATTAGGTCTTCACAAGCTTATTTTCATAGACCCCATTCCAAGGTACCTGGCCATACCAGGTAGCCTATCAGGGAAGGACAGGGAGCAGTAGGAAGGTACACGTAGAGAAGAGCCAATCATTTTAATGTTCATTAGAAAACTGGAACCTCCCTATATCCCTTTCCTATATAATCTTCATAATAAACTTGGGTGGGGCTGATCTCCTTTGGGGGATGGCCCTGGTTGGCTAGGCAGGGGAGTCTTCTTGGCAGACAGATTAAAGTATTAAACTTTATTCCAATTGTGTGGTCTCATCCTTCTACTCTGGAATTTTACAGTACCCAAATCTATGTTCACATCTTGGTTTAGACTGGGATTAATTTCATTGTTGGAGCAACCTCAAGTTTACTCCTTTGTTCATTGTCCATGCATACTGTGTTGCTTCCAATTTTTTTATTTAAACATCTTGATTACAAATATGATTGTGATTAGGTTTCAGTCATGTAAAGAGCACTCCCTTCACCAGTGCAATATTCCCACCACCAATGCCCCATATCTCCCTCCATCCCACTCCACACCCACCTGTACTCCAGACAGGCTTTCCAGTTCCCTCATTCATTCACATGATTATGGTAGTTATCAGCGTAGTAATTTCTAGAACTGCACTCACCACTCTTTGTGGTGAGCTTCATGAAGTGAGCTGGAAGTTCCAGCCCTCCTCTCATTGTCTCTGAGGATTGTTGCAAAAATGACTTTTATTTTTCTTAAAACCTGTAGATGAGTGAGACTATTCTGCGTGTCTCTCTCCCTCTGACGTATTTTACTCAGCATAATAGATTCCATGTACATCCATGTATAGGAAAATTTTATGACTTCATCTCTCCTGACGGCTGCATAATATTCCATTGTGTATATGTACCACAGTTTCTTTACTCATTCGTCTGTTGAAGGGCATCTTGGTTGTTTCCAGAGCCTGTCTATTATGAATAGTGCTGCAATAAATATAGATATGAGGAAGGGGTTTTTGAGTTGTATTTTTGTGTTCTTAAGGTATATCCCTTGGAGTGGAATAGCTGGGTCGAATTGGAGCTCAATTTCCAGATCTTAGAGGAATCTCCATATTGCTTTCCATAGAGGTTGGACTAGACGGCATTCCTACCAGCAGTGGATAAGAGTTCCTTTCTCTCCACATCCCCGCCAGCACTGAGTGTTCTCATTCCTTGTGATGTACGCCAATCTCTGTGGTGTGAGATGGTATCTCATCATTGTTTTGATTTGGATCTCCCTGATGATTAGTGATGAGGAGCATTTTTTCATGTGCCTTTTGGCTATTTGTATTTCCTTTTTATCAAAGTGTCTATTCATTTCTTCTCCCCATTTTTTGATGGGATTAGATATTTTTTTCTTGTAAAGTTCTGTCAGTGCCCTGTATATTTTGGATATTAGCCTCTTATCTGATGGGTGTTGGATGAATAGTTTCTCCCACCCGGTGGGTGGCTCTTGTATCCTGGGCACTATTTCTTTTGAGGTGCAGAAGCTTCTCAGCTTAATATATTCCCATCTGATGATATCTGCTTCCACTTGTTTGGAAAGTGCAGTTTCCTCCTTAAAGATGCCTTTAGTCTCAATGTCATGGAGTGTTTTACTGATGTGTTGTTCTATATGCCTTATGGTTTCAGGTCTGATATCAAGGTCTTTAATTCATTTGGATTTTACCTTCGTACATGATGTTAACTGGGGATCTATGTTTGCTTTTTTGCAAGTGGCTAACCAGTTCTGCCAGCACCACTTGTTGAAGAGGTTTTTCCTGCTCCACTTAGGATTTATTGCTCCTTTGTCTAAAATTAGGTGATTGCATGTCTGGGGAACATTGTCTGAGAACTCAAGCCTATTCCACTGATCTGAGGGTCTGTCTTTATTCCAATACCATGCTGTTTTGATAACTATTGCTTTGTAGTACAGTTGAAAGTTGGGGAAATTAATGCCTCCCATTTTCTTTATCCCTAGGAGTGCTTTAGCTATTCGAGGCTGTTTATTGTTCCAGATAAATTTCAAAAGTGTTTGATCCTATTCTTTGAAGAATGTCATGGGTATTCTTAAGGGCATTGCATTAAATCTGTATAATGCCTTGGGGAATATTGCCATTTTAATGATGTTAATCCTGCCAAACCATGAGCAGGGTATGTGTTTCCATTTCCGTGTGTCCTCTCTTATTTCTTGGAGCAGGACTTTTTAGTTTTCTTTGTATAGTTCCTTCACGTCTTTGGCCAAGTTTTCTCCAAGGTATTTGAGTTTGTGTGGCACTAATGTGAATGGGATTGCCTTCTTGACGTCCATCTCTTCCCTATCATTATTGGTGTATAAAAAGGCCATTGATTTCTGTGTGTTAATTTTGTAGCCTGCCACCTTGCTATATGAGTCTATTGTTTCTAGAAGCTTTTTGGTAGAGTCTTTGGGGTTTTTCTAAGTAGAGTATCATGTCATCTGAAAACAATGAGAGCTTGACTTCTTCCTTTTCTATCTGGATTCCTTTGATATATTTTTCTTGCCTGATCACTATAGCAAGCACTTCCAGTATTATGTTGAAATGGAGTGGTGAGAGCATACAGCCTTGCTTGTACCCAAATTTAGAGGGAAGGCTTTTAGTTTTTCTCCATTGAGGATAATATTTGCTATTGGATGTGGTAGATGGCTTCAACTAGATTGTGAACGGTTCCTTTTATTACCATCTTGCTGAGAGTTTTTATCAAGAATGGGTGTTGGACCTTATCAAATCCTTTCTCTGCATCTTTTGATATAATCATATGATTTTAATTTTCTTGTTGTTGATTTTGTGTATGATGTTGATAGAATTACGGATGTTAAACCATCCTTGCATTCCTGGGATGAAACCTACTTGGTCATAGTGTATGATTGTCTTGATGATGCATTGGATCCTATTTGCCAGGATTTTGTTGAAGATCTTTGCATCTGCAATCATCAGGAATATTGGTCTGTAATTTTATTTTTTGGCAGCATCTCTGTCTGGTTTTGGTATCAAGGTGATGTTGGCTTCATAAAAGCTGTTTGGGAGTGTTCCCGTTTTTTTTCAATTTCATGGAAGAGCCTGGCTAGGATTGGTACTAGCTCCTCTTGAAAGATTTGCAAAAATTCATTAGGAAAACCATCTGGGCCTGGGCTTTCCTTTTTGGGCAGATATTTTATTATAGTTTCAATTTCCTCAATAGTGATGGGAATGTTTAGAGATGCTATATCCTCCTTATTTAATTGTGGAAGGTTATAAGTGTCCAAGAATTTTTCCATTTCTTCTAGGTTCTCATGTTTAGTAGCATAAAGTTTCTCAAAGTAGTCTCTGATTACCCTTTGGATCTCTGCAATATCTGTTGTGATCTCCCCCTTTTCATTTCTAATATGGGTTATCAGGTTTCTCCTTCTTTGTAAGTTTTGCCAATGATCTATCAATCTTGTTTATTTTATCAAAGAACCAACTTCTGCTTTCATTGATCTTTCAGATTGTTTTTTTGGTTTTTCACTTCATTGATTTCTGCTTTCAGCTTTGTTATTTCCTTCTGTCTCTCTATTTTTTGTTTTTTTTTTTGTTGGTCATTTTCTAATTTTATGAGCTGCGTCATTAATTTATTCAGGTATACCCCTTCTTCCTTCCTGATGTGTGCTTGTAGAGCTATAAATTTTCCTCTCAGGAACACTTTTGTTGTGTCCCATAGATTCTGGCAGTTTGTGTCTTCATTGTCATTTGTTTCTAGTAAACTTTTGATTTCTTCTTTGACTTCATCTCGGACCCACTGGCTGTTCAGTAGCAGGGTGTTTAATTTCCAATTGTTAAAGTTTTTCTTCTGTGTGGCTTTGTAGTTCACATCTAATTTCAGAGCCTTGTGGTCAGCAAAGGTAGCCTGCAAGATTTCTATTCTCTTGATTTCATGGAGGTATGATTTATATGTCAGCATGTAATCTATCCTGGAGAATGACCCATGTACTTTGGAGAAGAATGTGTATTCAGGTATTTTTTTTTGGATGGAGTGTCCTATATATATCTACTAGTCCTCTTTCTTCCATTACTCTTTTCAGGACTAGTATGTTTTTGTTGGGTTTCAATCTGGTTGACCTATCAAGTGTTGATAGGGCCGTGTTGAGGTCTCCCACAATTATTGTGTTGTTATTGATGTCTTCTTTCAGAGTTTTAAGTAACTGTATTAGATAATTTTCTGTTCTCTCATTGGGTGCATATATGTTTAATAGTCTGATTTCTTCCTGTTGCACATATCACTTGATTAGTACATAGTGTCCACCTTTGTCCCTTACCACTTTTCTGAGTATAAAGTTGGTGTCATCAGATATTAATATGGCCACCCCAGCTTTTTTGAGGATGTTGTTTGCTTGGATGATTTTCCTCCAGCCTTTGATTTTGAGTCTATGTTTGTTCTGACTATTCAGGTGTGTTTCTTGTAGGCAGCAGAAGGTTGGATTCACCTTTTTGACCCATTTTTCCACTCTGTGTCTTTTAATTGGTGAATTTAGTCCATTGACATTGAGGGAGATGATTGTCATAGGATTTAATGTCATCTTTGTAGATAAGTTTGCTGTGTTTGTTGATCTCTCTTGTCTTAAAGTAGACCTGTCAATTTTTTCTTTAGGGCTGGATTTTCATCTGTGAAGTTTCTGAGCTGTTGTTTATCCATGAAGCTATGTATCTTTCCTTCAAACCTGAACGTGAGTCGAGCTGGGTGCAGTATTCTTGGTGAGGCATTCATTTCATTCAGTCTTTCACAATAGCCCACCACTGTCTTCTGGCCTTGAGAGTTTCTTGTCACATGTCTGCTGTAAGTCTTAGGGATCCTCCTTTGAATGTAATTTCCCTTTTTGATATTGCTGCTTTAAGTATTCTATTTTTATTTGTGGGATTTATCATTGTAACGAGGATGTGTCTTGGGGTGTTTTTCTTTGGGTCTCTATTAGCTGGTACTCTTCAGACATGCAGGATTTGATTGCATGTAGTCTTTAACTCTGGGAGTATTTCTTTGATGATGTCTTTGACAGTTGATTCTTCCTGGAGATCTACTACCTGGGCCTCTGGGACTCTGATGATTCTTATGTTGTTTCTGTTGAGTTTATCAAAGACTTCTATTTTTATCTGTTCACATTCCTTGAGTACTTTTTCCCATTGCCTGATCGTTTGTCCTAAGGTTCTTTTCCAGTTTCTTCTACCGTGTTGAGTTTTCTGCATCTCATCTTCCAGTACTCCGATTCTATCCTCAAATGGTTTTACCCTGCTGTAGAGGTCATCCATTGAGTTTTTCAATTGAGCTACTGTGTTTTTCAGATCTGCAATTTCAGATTGGAGTTTCTGATTTCTGTCTCTGTGTTCTGTTCAGATCGATCTATGCTTTCTTTGAGTTCTACAAACATTTTCCATATTTCTATTTTAAGTTCCTTATCCAAGAGGTTATTCCGATGGTTGGAATTTTTAGGTCATCCAAGATATCGTTTTCATTCTCTGTGCATAGTGTTCGCCTGTGAGTTTTCCCCACTGTCACGCTAGTATTGTGGTTTTTCCTGCATGTTGTGGTGGGGTTTATTGGTTAGAAAGAGTGCACTCTTCTGGGGCCTCTAGGTGACATTTTTTTGGGGTTTCCTTCCCAGGGCTCTGAGGAGAGCTTCAAGGATTTAGGAAAGACAGATAAGCACAGGACAGAGCTCCTGTCAGGTCCTTAGTTTCCTCAGAAGAAGCACAGAGGGCAGAGACTCTGCAGGTAGAGCAATCAGCACTCTGCCTGGCAACCCCCACAGCTAGGCATTTCTTATTCACTCGCTCGCTGGATAGCTTCAGAATGTAGTTTTTTGGGGGTTCGCTTCCCAGGGCTCTGAGGAGAGCTTCAAGAATTCAGGAAAGACAGAGAAGCACAGGACAGAGCTTTCTTCAGGTCCTCAGTTTCCTCAGAAGAAGCTGCTTCCAAATCTTAACAATGGTGAAAAGTTACTATGATGTGGGAGTACAAACACCTCCTCTGGTTGTTTTTAAAGTCTTTTCAGAATAAACCAGAAGAAGATATCAAATTGTTATTTTAAAAAATCCTGACTTGATGTTTTTGTCTTTGGCTACATACTTTTATTTTACTCAATCACAGCATCCATCTACCCATTTTCCCAAGTCCTTTAGCGTAATGTTTGTGCAATCAAAAGTTTACTGTGGAATCAGTTTGCTGCAACTTCTTTTTCCCTAGATATCCTCAAAAATAAGATCCTTTCCCCCAAACACCACAAAGATATCCTCGCAGAAATTTGTCATTACTTAGGCAATTAGCAAATTAACAAAAAACTTTTCCTGAAATTTTTCAGCTCCCTAGGCCACCCCTGTCATGGCCACAGCAGGGGAAGTGATAATTGCAGTTCTGCAGGGAGGTGAGGTCACTGCCCCCACACCTATATCAAGTCTGGCCACCTCACTCCCACAGGTCTTGGAAATAGCAACAGTCACAGGAGCTCCTGAGCCCACTCTCCTGGAAGCAAGAAGCGACCACACCTGCTCTGCATGTCAGCTTGAGAGGCAGAATCCATCCAGGAAAAGAAGGCTGAGTAAGTGTTTATATCAGGGCAGAAACAGGTCTAAAGGCACAGAGACACAGAGGAGGAAATAATGATTCCTTCCCCTGTAGTGAAGAGTTGAGCTAAGTAAAGAGAGCTAACTCCACGAAATGGGACGAGGGTTCCAAACTCTCAGTCTCTGGCAGTCCTGCAGATTCTTGTGATTTCACAGAGGGAGATTACGGGGGACAGTCCCAGTAGCAGTACAATGGTCAGTTTAAGTGAAAACCTCTTTCATTAGCAAATTCATCTCTTGAACTGCAGTAAAGAAATCATAGAGAAAATGTTCACTGTTTTTAGGGGAGAATTCAGAGCCCCCGTGCTCATAATCAAGATGAAAATAAAAACATAAGAATGAGTGCATCCAGAGCAACAGCACTGGCCTTGCACTTGGCTATTCCAGCTTTGAACTCAGACATGCCACTTAGTCCCCTGAAGCAACTTCAATAGTGATTCCTTAGCACAGAGGCAGGATAAGCCCTGAGTATGGCCTATGTGGTCCCAAAAGAAACAGCAACAAATGAGTGCATCTTTGGAGGAAATGTGTATGTTTCTGGATTATTTTATTTTCCTTGGATAAAAAGTACTTTATTTCCCTCTTATTCTGCTTATCTTATGTCTTATATCCTGCTTAATAATCCCAGAAAACATGTCTAGTGAAAATATGTGACTTCATGATTATGGTCCTTGTTATTGATCAATGAAAATGAGAGAAGCATTTAACGTATGAAAACATACTAAGACAGATGCAAAGATGAGGTATGGGTTTAGTTTATCATATGATTTGATCTTCTCTAATATGGGAGTGGGGAGAACCTGAGTCTAGGGGCAGTTTTGATGTGAATGAGATTCCTTGAGGCTGCTGAGTCATGTTAACTTTCTTTCTACACAGCAGTCTCCAGTGTGTCCATAAACATCTTCAGTGCTGAGAACTCAGCGTAGACACCACCAAAAAAACTGCTACTCTTGGGGCCAGAGTAGTGGCGCAGGGCATAAAGTGTCTGCCTTGTGCATGCAAGCCTAGGACAAACTGCTGTTCCATCCGCCAGCATCCCATATGGTCCCCCAAACCAGGGGCAATTCTGAGCTCATAGCCAGGAGTAATCCCTGAGCATTATCAGGTGTGGACCCAAAACAAAACAAAAGAAAACAAACCCTGCTACTCTCTTATCCTCTCTACTGGGTATCCAATTGCCTTCTGCTAGATTTGACTACGCAAATTTGTACAATTTTTGCATATCTATTGCTTCCAAGGAAGTAGCATTATCAGAGGCAACCAAATATTGTCTAAATATTGTGCTGCTGAACTTTCTGACAGCACTGCAGCCATATTTTCAGCATTGTGTTTTACATAGTATCTTCGTTCCTCTCCTTTGACTTTTTCCTTTTCACTCTCCACCTCTTCTCTCTGTTTTTCCCTCAACCTCTGTTTATAGGTCTGGATTGATGAAAATAGATTTGTGTTTAAATGCATAATTTAAATAAACTCATTAAATATAGTAAATAAACTGTTAATTAATTCTGATTCAAGTGCAAGAATAATGCTCTTTCCTTATACAAAACTTTGTTACACATCTTAAATTTAAGTTCAAAATTCTATCTGGATAGATCATGTCTGAACATGTGTGTAAAAGTGTTGAATTTTTTTTCTTAAATATTTTAAAACATTGTAATTTACAAAATTATTTATAATTAGTTTTAGAAATTCAATTGTTTAAGTAAGATTAATTATTTCCATTTCTAACAGTATCAGAGTTTCAGTGTATTCTTTAGTCAACAGTTCTACTTCCTGATGCTCTTGCTGTTACATGAATAATTAACTCCAGTGAAGTATCACACCATCTAACATCTCCCATGAAAATCCCTGGGATTTGTCTTCATCTCTATTTGTCTTTTACAATCTTACACAGGGACAGGAATGACACTGCATGGGGTAGGTCTCTTGACTTTTGCATTGATGCGTGGCACATTGACAATATACATTATGCACTGTCATTGACTTGTACATAAGGAGTGATACCTGTTACACTAACCATTTCTAAATCCTACGATGGAGATCCTCAATTGCAAGGCTAAAACAGGTGCAATATTCTGTGGGCGCCTCTCTAAAATAAAATATTAATAAGAGAGCAAAGAACCAAATGTATGCTTGTGGCCAAATGTCTGAAAAAAGCCCAATATCTGGGAGATATGCTTGTCACCTTCTCTCAGATGACAGAATATAAATGGAAAGAACATCCTTCATAAATGTGACAGTAGGAGTCATCACCATATCACAGACTCTCCTGGGAACCTTGGGAAATTTCTCCCTTTTATACCATTACTTGTTCCTTTATTGCACTGGAAACCGAGGGAGAGTCAAAGATTTACTTCTCATGCACCTGACTATGTCCAACTTTTTGGTCATTGTCTTCAATGGAATCCCAAAGACAATGACAATTTTTGGGCTAGAATACATCTTCAGCGACTTAGGATGCCTTCTTGTTTCATATGTTCAGAGAGTGGTCAGGGGTGTATCCATTGGCACCACCTGCCTCTTGAGTGTCTCCCAGGCCATTATGATCAGCCCCATAAACTCCTGGAAGAACCTGAAAGTCAAAGTTCCACAATATGTTACTATCTCTATTTTCCTCTGCTGGATCTTCTGCATGTTTATTCATCTGTTTTTTCCTCTGCATAAATTGTATGTATCTAACAAATGGAACTTGGAAAGTTTCACAAACAATAAAGAGCGTGGATATTGTTATGTGACATGCAATGAGCATATCTCTATCCCAGTCTATGCTGGATAATTGTGTTACCAGAGGTCATGCTTTCTGTGCTCATAGTCTGGGCCAGTGTCTCCATGATTCTTTTTCTGCACAGGCACAAGCAAAGAGTTCAACACATTCACAGCAATCATGTTTCCCCCAGATCTTCAGCTGAAACAAGAGCCACCCAAAGAATACTTGTTCTGGTGAGCAACTTTGTGTCTTTTTATACACTCTCCTCCGTCTATAATGTGTGTATTATTTTATTATATAATCCTAGCAGAGTGCTGCTTGATATAGCCAATATTCTTGCTCTGTGTTTTCCAACTGTGAGCCCCTTTCTTATTACAACACATGACACCATTGTTTCAAAACTATGCTTTGTTTTGATGGTGACTAGGAGATCCCATGATCTGACCCATGGCAAAAAAGGTTATTTTGGATAACTGTTCAGTTTTTAACTCCAACTTATTGCTGGGAAAAAGGAAAATCTTAAGGAAAAAATTACTTATCACTGATATGTACTTTTTCATACTAAAAGCTACTGAGTTTTGTCTATTTGTAACATGGGATCTCAGCAGGGCTGAAGTCAATAAAGCTATCTGGTCTCACTGAACCTGCCATCCTGAGCCTGTCTCCTTAAGTGTTGCTTAAGGAGAATGAATCAGGTTGAGTTTCAGCTCATCACCCTGAATCAAAGGATATGAGCTAATGGTACTGGTGCCTAAATCAAATTAGTATGAAATTAGTGAGATGATGTTTGTTGAGTCCCCCCAAATCATTTTCTGAAGTTTGCATGTACATACACAGCCCTAAAAAGATTTTAAATAAATTTTATTATGACAAAATTTTTCAGAGTGATTCTATAAAACAAAGAGAAAAAGTACTGTCTTTATTTATTTTATTATATTGAAACAATATGATAAAAAGAATTCTTCATAGTTGAATTTTCAAATACACAATGAGTCAGGGTCCTTCTCACCACCAGTGTTAACCTCCCTCCACCAATCACACATCCTGCAAACCATCAATCTTTGCCCCCTGGCTTGCCAGTAGAACAAGTCCCTTTATGATTAGATGGTTTGCGCTTAGGTCCTTTGATTCTATGATTGTTGACTTTGGCTTGGATATTTGTTTCCCTTATTTGTTTCCCTGCCAATACATACAAGATCACTTGGCCCCTGGCCCACAGCCTTTAATTCATTCTTTCTTCTTAGTTTTATAGAAAAATGAGGGGATATGTGGTAAAATAAAGTAATTCGTGCTCCAAAGTTTTATAAAAAAAAAAGGCAGGAGCCCCAATTCAAAAGATAAGATATTTTAAAATTTCAATTAGAAAAAGGTATCGCAGGTTATGTTTGTTTCATAAGTACAGAAAAATATGGGGAAATAAAAAAGAAAAACATTTTTCCTTAAAACAGGGAGACTTTACCCATGAAACATCCTGGTTTAAGACCAAATACATGCTCCAGGTATTCTAAGTTGTCTAACCCCTAAGTCTTTGTGGTCCCAGTAAAATTTCTTCACAATCACAGTTGTTGTGGTCAAGTTTCTGTAGCTAGAGAACCTGATTTTTGTACAGATGCTATGTAGAAATCAAGGTAACATGGCGCATCTTCTGGTTTTATGTCACCATTAGGTGGCAATGCAAGGAGCCTGATGCTAAAAGCAAGTTGTTGCTGTCACCAAGTCGCCAGGGTGTCAGATTTATCCACTCTAGAGCAAGTCGATTCCAGGGCAGCATTAGGGCCATCGTTGGTAGAAGACCGATTTCTGGTGCTAGTGTAGAAAACCATTCTGGTTGCATATATGGGTTCCAAGGTTCAAAGATAAATGGCCAATGTCTGATCTTCTGGAGCCTAAACCTAGTCACTATGGCAAGCATTCAAGGTGTAAGACCCCATTGCTGTATAAAATTTATATGTTCCTATCCCTATTAGATAAGAACTTAATTACACACATAGGATTTCCCCCATTTTAATGTGTCTATGCAAAAAGGAACAATGTCACATGGTACTACTGGTGCATATGGGGGTAAAAAAATTAAGCCAAACAATCTCAATATTCTGGTTCTATCATGAACCTGGAGCACAAGAGGGGTCTATCTACTAGAATTTCTTATTAAATAGATCCAAAAAAAAAAAAAGGAATGGGGAAAACTGGTGCTACATAAGAAAATAGACAATAAAGATTATACCTATTAAGGAAATACCTGTAAAGAAATATTTAAAGGAGATATACATGTTCCTTTAAGTCTTCTGAAATAGTTTAGGGAGAAATAAAATCCCCCCACTTCCTGTTTCCCTAACTTTTTATTTTTTTTTTTTTTTTTTTTTTTTTTTTTTTTTTTTTGGGTTTTTATTTTTTTTTTATTTTTTATCTTTATTTAAACACCGTGATTACAAACATGATTATAGTTGTATGATTACAGTCATGTAAAGAGCACCCCCCCTTCACCGGTGTAACATTCCCACCACCAATTTCCCAGATCTCCCTCCTCCCCACCCCCCTACACCTGTACTCGAGACAGGCTTTCTACTTCCCTCATTCATTCACATTTTATGATAGTTTTCAGTGTAGTCATCTCTGCAACTGCACTCATCACTCTATGTGATGAGCTGCATGTCCTGAGCTGCACCTACCAGCCCTCATCTCTCTTGTCTCTGAGATATTGTTAAAAATGTCCTTCATTTTTCTTAAAGCCCATAGATGAGTGAAACCATTCTGCGTCTTTCTCTCTCCCTCTGACTTACTTCACTCAGCATAATAGATTCCATGTACATCCATGTATTGGAAAATTTCATGACTTCATCTCTCCTGATGGCTGCATAGTATTCCATTGTGTATATGTACCACAGTTTCTTCAGCCACTCATCTGTTGAAGGGCATCTTGGTTGTTTCCAGAGTCTGGCTATTGTAAATAGCGCTGCAATGAATATAGGAGTAAGGAAGGGTTTTTTGTATTGTATTTTTGTGTTTCTTGGGTATATTCCTAGGAGTGGTATAGCTGGATCGTATGGAAGCTCAATTTCCAGTTTGTGAAGGAATCTCCATATCGCTTTCCATAAAGGTTGTACTAGACGGCATTCCCACCAGCAGTGAAAAAGAGTTCCTTTCTCTCCACATCCCCGCCAGCACTGCTTGTTTTCCTTTCTTGTGATGTGTGCCAATCTCAGTGGCGTGAGGTGGTACCTCATAGTAGTTTTGATTTGCATCTCCCTGACGATTAGTGATGTTGAACATCTTTTCATGTGCCTTTTGGCCATTTGCCTTTCTTCTTTTTCAAAGTGTCTGTTCATTTCTTCTCCCCATTTTTTGATGGGGTTAGTTGTTTTTTTCTTGTATAGTTCTGTCAGTACTTTTTATTTTAGTATGTAAAAATCCACCTGGATATTGAGATCCACCCACATGTGAAATGGGCATGCTATTTTAAATAAAGGATAAAAGACTCTGGCAAGGGGGAGGAAAAAGAAACAGCAAAAGGCAAAGAGCCAGAAGAGAAGCAGCAATAAGCTGCTCAGAAAAGAAAGCAGATAGCAGAAAAACTTATAGCAGATAGAGAAAAAACCATGGAGTAAAGCGAGCTGACTCCGATGAAACTTAGCTGACTGTAAGCCCTATATCAGGGCTGGCCAAACCTCAGTCTAAGAGAAAGTCAATCCCAGTCAAGCCACCAAATGTAGGGTATATGGGTTGACCATCAGAGTTGAAGCTGAGTGTCAAAGGCCATCTCCCATGATGTGAGGTGCAAAAGGGAGCTTATTAGGCTAGTCGAGGTCTAGGTCTCATTCAACAGAGCAGAGGTATCAAAGGGCCCTGATTAAAATTTCTATTCAGTTTATATGTTACATTCTCCATGTTAACAAATACTGAGACCTAGGAAAGCACTACATTTAAAAAGGCCCTAACTGTCTGAGGGAGGTTTTTTTTTAAACTGTCTGCTCTTACAGGAACTTTTTCAAAGCAAGCTGTACTCACAGAGAGGACTTTTGAAAAAGTAGCACCTTTAATAAAAGATGCTTGAAAAAAGTAATCTGTACTCACAGGTATAATTGCCCTGAAAAACCGGATTCAGGGGGAGTCAAGTATTGAGAGGGATTCAGAGAGAGAAGCAGGATGGAGGGAAAAGAGAAAGGTTGAATACAGGGCTGACTATGGATCAAGCGTAAAATGTTATGATAGAAGCCACATCTGTTGACTAGGGCCTTAATAAAGTTGATGTCCATTGAAAAATAATTGCCCTGAAAAACCTTGGTTGTCTGTCCATGAGACATTCAGGAGATAAAGGGATGTAGCATAAATATTAGTTAAGACATAATTTTAGATGACATTTTAAGGATTACTCAAATATATAAACACACCCTATGAGGAACATTTGTGTAGATTCAAGTATTTTTATTTAGTCTTATAGAAATATCACCCTTCTTCTAATGTAACTTTACTCTTAGCTTACATGCAGTCATAGTAAGGGTTAACATTTCAGGCTCCAGGCTCCAGTATGCATAAAACAATATTAATACTAACTGACATTGCTGGGCTAGCATTCTCAGCAAATAGTGCTTCAAAATTAAAAACTGTCCTGTGTCAAAAATATATTTTGAACAATTTTCCCATGCCCTTTTTGGGAAATTAGTTTTGTCTGAATTTACTTTGTTTAAAAATTATGACTTTGTCAAGAAATTGTGTATAAATATTTACACATTTTGCTTTTGAATAAATGGAACAAAGCTTAGAATTTAACTTGAATCCCTTGATCTCTGTCTCCCACTAGACATCCATCCTACCCTCAACTTTCAAGGGAAACCAAAGATTCCATATGTCAGGACCAATCAGTCTGTTGATAGTCAGGCATCTGGAAGAGAATCATCAGCGCCATAGGAATATTATTATAAGTGCTACTTCAAGGGCAGTTGAGAGATAAGCCATGGGTTGAGTGTATGAAGTTATTTGTATCAAAAGCACTAAGCTGTCCTTAGTTGCATTGAAGGCATGTGTTTGGTAGTGTGTGGCTTGGCTTGGCCACTCCTTCCAAGATCACCAGTTTTTTGTTATGTGACCAATGTACTCCTGATCATCCATGGCTAATTTTATGTCTCAATAAAAAAGGAGTGAGTCTACAGAGTTTACTCAATTCGAACAGGGCAATTGCATTTGTGGGCATGCTTAAGTCTGCCAGGCTTCCTCAAAGAAGGAATATTTAAGGGGAGGGTGCTGATACTAGTTCCACAAAATCCTGGTAATACATTGATGATATTTAACTATTTTTTTATTTTGGGCCATTTAACAAGGCTCAGCTTGACTCCTGACTCTGCTCTCAGAGATCCCTCCTGAAAGGGGGTCACAGGACCAGATTCATTGCCTGGAACCAATAGAATTCAATTGACTGAAAGGTAAGTTCTTTAGACATTGTACTATTGCTGCAGCCCTGTAATTTTAGAATAATATAAATGCATTTTGGCAACATGCAGAGAGAGGACTGGATAAAAGTTATGCCTCATAATCAGAGATAATGTTAATAATAAAACAATGAAATAAGCATAGTCTATGTGCAAATGGCAATATCACACAATGGAAAATATTTCTACAAAATATTTTCCGATTATTTTCACAAATATTATATATATGATCATTAACTTCTTCATTCCTTACATCTTCGAGACATACCAGTAGTTCCTGTATTGTGTATATATGTGTAAATAAAAACTGATATTAATATAGTTTCTAATCAAAATAATAAATTCAATTAATAAATTCATGCAAAAAAAATATTTGTGAATACTTGAGGAAGAGCATCCTCAGTTTTGTGAAAGAGCTTAGTGTAAATTATCTCCCATGTGTTCTTTTGCATAACTTAGTGTTGGGTTACTGATATTACCCTAATCAATAATTGTGCCCCACCTTAGGGTGTGACCTGGTGATAGCATATTGTATTATTTTTTACTTGGTATTCTTCTTCCACCCTAGGGGCGGTACCTGATTCTTGTGTATAAGTTAAGGGGCCATTTTGTTGAAAGTCAGCCCTTGATGGGGCAGGTATTCGGTGGGATGGAGGATGAGGACTTTCTCCTCCAGCTTGGACCACTTGTCTGCCACCCTGTTCAGGTAGCGGGTCTGAGGGTTCAGGATAGCAGCCGGTAGAATACTCAGAGGCAGTCAGGCTTCAGGAGATATCAGTTTTATTTGGTAGATAAGGATGAAGAATTCGTCCCAGAATGACCCCCCCCCCCACCTTCCTCAGACCCTTGCTTTTATACACAAGAATCAGGTACCCTAGGATGAGAGCAGAATACCAAGTAAGGAATAATTCAATATACTATCACCAGGTCACATCCTAGGGTGGGGGACAATTATTGATTAGGGTAGGATCAGTAACCCAACACTTAGTTTTCGATGGAATAAAACTACATCTCTGAGGGCATTATTGTTTTTAACAATGGGAATTTATTTCTCAGTCCCAGAGCCTAGGAGTTAAAATGAAGCTACTGGAAGATTCAGTATGAAGGTGGGTAGCCATATTTCACAGAAAGCAGTGTCTACTCCTGGGTCTGTGCTCAAGTGATTACACCTGCTGGGCTTTGGTTTAACATGTGTGATACTAATCAAAGGTGGGTTTTCCTCATGGAAATCTGTGCCTTCCTGCAATCCAATCATGTTGGCCCACTTGTTTATAAACACACTCTGAAAAACAGTTTGTCATAACATTTTTTAATCTGCTTAAAGGTGGTATTGCATAACCATCTCTAAAAATGCTTAAAGTGGACTCAAAAGCTATATTTCCCTATTAAAAACACAATAATTTGAAATAGACACTAGAACCACTATCATGTTATATGACTCAGAATAAGGAGATGGAACTAAAGTTGCATCGTTTTTCTCAAGAGATAATTGATGAACGTGACTGACATAGAAATGGAAACTGCAGTGAGACTAAATGGCTCGATTGACCTCTTTCACCCTACTGACCTTACATGTTCCACAGAGACAAGACACAAAGCTTTTAGTGAGGAGTTGTGAATACAGCTGATATGTGAGTTGTTCTTCAGATTCTCATTTTTCTGAGCAATATGTTTAATTTGAAAACAACGGTAAAAGGAAATGCATGTTTTTTGTTGAAGTTATGATTATTGGATCTCCTAGTCATCAGAGCAAAGGAGAGTCTTGAAACAGTGGAGTCAAGATGCATAATCAGAAATGGGCTCACAACAGGAAAACTGAGGGCAATAAATACTGATGTATAATACAACACAACATTTTGATTTTTAATTAGTGCCAACCACATACTCAAGAAGGAATATGGTGTGTAAATACACACAAAGGCACTCAAGAGAGCAATGATTCTTTGGGTGCCTCTAGTCTCAGCAGAGGATCTGGAGGAAAGAGGATTTCTGTGGATATGTTGGACTCTTTGCTTGTGCCTGTGCAGGAAGAGGATCATGGAGCCACTGGCCCAAATGATAAAAACAGAAAACACCACTTCAGGGAACACAATCAATGCAGTATAGACTGGGACAGAAACATGTGGATTGTAGTCTATATAACAGTACCTGCGTCCTCTGTTAGTTGTGTTGTATAATAGATTCCATTTGCTAGATACATACAATTTATGCAGAGGAAAAAACAGATGAATAAACATGTAGTATTTCCAGTAGATGGAAATAGAGATGGTGACATAGTGTGAAATTCTGAGTTTCAGATTCTTCCAGCAAGAGTCTATGGGGCTGATCATAACAGCCTGGAAAATGAACAAGAGGCAGGTGGTGCCCATGGACACACTCCTTCCTAATCTTTGACCATAGGAAACAAGATGGCATTCTAAATCACTGAAGGCATTTATTTGTCCAAAAACGTCCATTGCCTGTGGGATTCCTTTGAAGATAATGATCAAAAAGTTGGACAGAGTCAGGTGCATGAAGATCAGGTCTTTGGTCCTCACCTGACTTTCAGTGCACTTAAGAATCAGGTAATGGCAGAGAAGAGGGAGATTTCCCAGTACTCCCAGCAGAGTCTCTGCTAAGATGATCCCTCCTGCTGTTACATTCACGAAGGATGTTATTCCACTCTGTATATTGTTATCTGAGAGGGGGCAGCAGTCATTCCTTCCTGTAAGAAGGCTCTTTGCAGACATTTGACCCCAAAATGAAGTTTGTTTTTGACGTCCTGTTGGATTTGCCTAAAACCAAATCTTGACTTATTTTTTTAAAATAAATTGCATTAGATACCTACTTTCAGAGCTGCACTGAAGTATTACTGTAGAACGGTCATGAATATAGAGATTACTGTGTACCAAACAAGATTTACACCGTACAAAGTAAGAGCCCTAGTCACTCTAAAATGCCTCTGCATATGCTTGAAAGAAAAAGTCATTTTCATTAAAAGACTGAATTCCTAAACAATAAATAATTCTACAAATGACAGTCCTTTAACTATTTAACCAATAAAAGTAAAAGTCAATGCTGGACACACATTTCTATGTTAATGTATTTCTGAATTTACTTTCAAATTATGTAAGAACTTTTTTCAAGTTAAAGAGTGCATTTACCTTCAATTAAATCATAATTTGTCTCTTAAGTAAAACAGAATTAAAATATAATACATAAACAAAAAATGAAGCACGATTTTGCATCATTCTACTACAGGGGTTGAGACAACCCAGGAGAAAACCAAGTTGGGTGTGAGAGCAAGCAGAGGGAGGTGGCAAAGCAGAGGAAGAAGAATCTATGCTGGAAACAATGCTGAGGAAGTGTGAGGCTGTCAGGAAATTTAGCACAATAATATCCTAAGTAAGTGATTGTGACTTTGACATTGCTCCATCATTTCAACAAGAGACGTGACAATAATTGGTCAAACTAACTGGCAAATCTAACAGTGAGGAATTGGGAGCTCTGTAGCTATGAAGCAGATTTTTTGTGGCACTTACATGGAGTTCTCAAGCTGAGAGTGTCCTGCGGACAGAAAGTCAACATCACTCAGCAGCTCAAGGAACCTCTTTCACCTCAAAGCCGTCCATGGACTCAGGTTCTTTTCACCCCTGTATTAGAGAAGATCAAATTGTATGTGCAACTTATCTCTGCATCTGTCTTAGTATGTTTTCATTCCTTATACCTTTTGCTCTACTCATACATCAATCACATGAAACATAATCATCAAAACACATATTTTCACTGAGGCATGTTTCCTGTGATTAAAAGTGAATTTTATCTCTAGAGGAAAATTAAAACACCTTATATCCAAGGAAAGCAAATTATCCAAATACATACATTTCTCCAATGATGCTCTCATTTGCTGTTGCTTGCTTGTGGGCCATATATCACGGCACTCAGGGAGTACTCCTGGCTTTATGCTCAAGGATCCCTACCGGATTAACTTTAGGAGTACATCAGGTATGTCTGAGATTAAAGATGTATCATCCAGTGTAAAGGAAAGGAAGTTCCTACCACTGGACTATTGCTATGAACCTAGAATGCACATATTCATATATTTTCATTCAGTTTTTGAGCCTGAGTATTGAGGTGTTCTGACCACACTCACTCTAAATGCATTATCAGTGATTTCTGCAGGGAAAGAGATCATTTTCTAATGGCAAAGGTTGGCATTACATTGTCCATTACATGTCTATTGGGGCTGTGCCCATAACCTCCTGACACTTACCTTCAGGAGTGCCAAGGACTGGTGGATTGTTTGAGACCCTCATCCTAATGCAGGCTCAGCTTACTACAGCAGTTAAGCAATTATTCTCTATCACGTTGTAGTTCTGTCTCTAGATCAATTTATGTCCCCACCATGAGCACTTACTTATTCAGCCTTCCTTTGCCAGTTGGATTCTGCTTCTCACGTTGACATGCAGAGCAGAGGTGAGCACTTCCAGGAGAGTAGAATATGTAGCTCTTCAGTGACTATGGGAAGGAGGTGACCAGATCTGATATAGGTTTGTGGGTAATGACCTCACCTCCCTGCAGCACTGCAATTATTTCATCACCTACAGTGGCAATGACAGGGGAGGCCTTGGGACATGAGACATTTCAGGAATATGTTTTGGAAGTTGCTAATTGCCTGAAAGTGTGACAAGTTTCTGGTGACTTTCTAGGGGACTCATGATGTTTGGGGAAAAGTTCTTGTTATTCAAGACACCCAAATCTGAAGAGACTTTCAGAGAGCCAGAGTAAGGAGAAACTGAATCCATACCAAACACTTGTATGTACAAAATATAAACCAAATATGTACATAATAAGTAGTTATATTCTATTCTTTTGGTAAAAGACTATGAGGTAGTCAGTTTCTAAATTAAACAGGTTTTTTCTCAAAAATTAGTAGTTCATTTTCACTCAGTGTAGCCTGATGATTTCAAACCAAGCCAAAAGGTATTCTTAATTCATCCATGGCCACTTTTTCACAAGTGTAAAAATGTTAAAGTTCCCATTGCAAGTGGATATATTACCTAATTAACAAAATGTAGCTTTTATGGGCAGAGTATTTTCCAGGATCCACATATATTCTCAAAAAAGAAAATGATGTCGATGAATCTTTCCAGGTCAACTGGTTCATTTGGACAATTCTGGGAACTTCTCACCTGTGGCCATGGAAATACTCTTTTCTTTCCAAAGGCAAACTATCTGAGGCAAAGCAGTAAGACAAGATACACTCTCATATAGAAATAATACTGCTCCACAACTGCACCTCCTTAACTGCCATTCTACCCAATTTCTCATGTTCTATGCTCCTGAAGCATGAAACACAAAACTAATCACACACTATCTCCAACTTTCATTGGCTGCCAGCCTAGTAAGGTCAACAATTAATTGCATCTCAGCCTAACATCAATGGGAGAGTTGCATAGAAAGCAATAACTCATTGAGCACAGACAATAGCGCAGAATGCTCAACAAGTATCAACATTTCCATAAATCATCAATTGTGTTTGTAACACCATTTGAGAGAAATAAAAGTTATCCTAATGTGAGACTTCTCAAAAATTTTGATAATACCAATTGCTTTCTTGATTTAACAATCTTTATGAAGTAAGTTTTGCTGTGTTTGTGTGAGGTCATGATGGGGTGGTGGTTGGAAAACTAAGGTATTGGTGCAAGGAAGTCTCGCCATGTTGTGAGGAAGGGATTTTTGTATTGTATTTTTTATTTCTAGAAGTTCAATAGCTGGATCATATGGGAGCTCAGTTTCCAGTATTTTTTTTTAAGGAATCTTCATATTGTTTTTCAAAAAGACTGGACTAGTTGGCATTCCCACCAGCAGTGAATGAGAGTTCCTTTCTCTCCACATCCCTGTCAGCACAGAGTATTCTTGTTCTTTGTGATATGTGCCAGTCTCTGTGGTGTGTGATGGTACCTCATTGTTGTTTTGATTTGCATCTCCCTGATGTTTAGTGATGTGGAGCATTTTTATGTGCCTTTTGGCTATTTGTATTTCTTATTTGAGGAAGTGTCTGTTCATTTATTCTCCCCATTTTTGATGGGGTTATATGTTTTCTTGTTAAGTTTTGTTAGTACCTTGTATATTTTCAATATTAGCCCCTTGTGTTAGAGTATTGGGTAAATAGTTTTTCTCATTCTGTGCATGACTTTTGTATCCTGGGTACTATTTCCTTTGAGGTGCAGAAGTTTCTCAGCATAATATAGTCCCATCTGTTTATCTCTGCTTCTACTTCTTTGGAGTGTGCTCTCTGTGCCTCGAAAATGCCTTTAGTCTCAAAGTCCTGGAGTGTTTTACTTATGTGTTGTCCTATATACCATTTGGTTTCAGGCTTGATATCAAGGTCTTTAATACATTTGTATTTGACCTTTGTGCTTGGTGTTAGATGGAGGACTGAGTTCACGCTTTTGCAAGTGGCTAACCAGTTGTGCTAACAGCACTTTTTGAAGAGGTATTTCTTGCTTCATTTTGGATTTCTTGCCACTTTATCAAAAGAAATGTTTGTCCAGCAGACTCGTTGCAGATGTTTTCTGCCTCTATGTGGATTACTGGCAGTCATACTGAGATCCATGCCATGGTACTGACATTACATTCCCTTCATTTTTTTTTTTTGGTTATTTCTCCCTTGTAAAATCACAGGTCGAAATATGGCCTCAATCTAATTCTTTGCCCAGAGAAATCCCAGTACCAAAAGCTATACGAAGTCAAGCTTCCTCTCTCTGTGTCAGCCATATTTACATCTAAAATCTAGTCAGCCAAGTTAGCTCTGAGTCTCTGTAGATACTATACAGCTACAAAATTTACATTTCTTTAACTTAGCTCTCTGCTAGGACAATAGCAGAAAAGCAGCTTCAATTTTCTCACTGTTAGTCTGCAGACCTGTAAAACTGATTTACCTAAAAATTATTCTATCTAGAAACGCCATAGGCTTCTTAGATAGACCCTTTCCAACTGAGCCTAGCCAATTATATTATGTAAATACCAACAGGCCTACTGTTAATATTTATGTTTTTCTCTACATTCGCACCATTTGTCAATGCGGAAATTCCTTTCATGCCTAAGACTGAATTTGCCCTACATATACACCCAAAATGGAGATTAAACTTTGTCACATGCTTGCCAGAACGTGTCGTCCCCATACAATCGGTTTGTGTGGTTTCTCATTTCTTCAATGTTATCCCGTTGACGATTCTTGTTCACCCACTTCCTTGTCATAGGGGTATTTCCCCCTACTAGAATTGCAAATGATGCCAAGCATCTCCCAGCAGAAGAGAGTGTGCAAAAGCACACAAAGGAACTCACCAGGAAACTTATTTATTTTTATTTTATTTGGGGCCAGTCAACAGGGCTCAGGCTTATTCCTGGCTCTGCTCTAAGAGACCATTCCTGGTGGGCGGGATCATGAGACCAAATTCAATGCCTGGATTCAATCCTATTTTGGCTGCATGCAAGGAAAGAGTTCCAAACACTCTAATATTGCTACAGTACATAATGTTAGAATATCACACACACACACACACACACACACATACACACACACACACACACACAAGAATTTTGGCAACACGGAAGTAGGGATAGAACTAAAAGTTATCCCTCCTACTCAGAAGGATAGTCTTAGTAATAAGAGAATGAAACAGGGAACTAAGAGCTAATGCTAATCTTGCATAAATGTCCATTCTCTTTTATTTTTTGAGACCATTGTCAAATAGAAGTCTTTCACAGGTGCATTTCAGTTACATAGTGACTGAATCAAGGCCATTCTCACCACCAGTGTGGAACTCTTTCCACTCTAGTTCCCAGGATACAACTCATACCTCTACCCTTAGACCCTAGACTGAAAGTGTATCAGGTCCATTTCTTTTATAGCTTGTTATAGTTTGGGTCTCTTGATTCTACTGTTGTTGACATTAGTTTGTTATTTAGGGCTGAAATGTCCATTCTTTCTACTGTAGTATTTTTGGGTTATCCTTATGTATTTTATAAAAAATGATCATTAACTTCTAAATTTCTTAAATGACAATAGTTTCCAAAGCATTGTGCAGATTTAATGTGATTCCTTCACTTGACATTCTTCAAAGAAGTGGATCAAACACTTCTGAAATTCATCTGTAACAATAAATACCCTTGAATCGCTAAAGCACTCATTGGAAAAAGAAATATAGGAGGCATTACTTTCCCCAATTTTAAACTGTATTACAAAGCAATAGTTATCAAAGCAGCATGGTATTGGAATAAAGACAGACCCTCAGATCAGTGGAATAGGCTTGAGTACTGAAAGAATGTTCCCCAGACATACAATCACCTAATTTTTGATAAAGGAGCAAGAAATCCTAAATGAAGCAAGGAAAGTCTCTTCAACAAGTGATGTTGGCACAACTGGTTAGCCACTTGCAAAAAAACGAATTTGGGCCTCCAGCTAACACCATGTACAAATATAAAATCCAAATGCGTTAAAGACCTTGATATCAAACTTGAAATCAAGAGTTATGTAGAAAAAAGTGTAGGCAAAACACTCCATGACATTGAGATTAAAGGCATCTTCAAGGAGGAACTGCACTCTCCAAATGAGTAGAAGCAGAGATAAACAGATGGGAATATATTAAGCTGAGGAGCTTCTGCACCTCAAAGGAAACAGTGCACAGGATACAAGAGTCATCCACTGAGTGGGAGAAACTATTCACCCAGTACCCATCAGATAAGGGGCTAATATCCAAAATATACAAAGCACTGACAGAACTTTACAAGAAAAAAAAGGATTATTTTATTTTTACATGAATTATTTTAATTAAATGTCACATTAAGCTGGAGTGGAGACACAAAGTGAAAACACTTTCGTGAACAAGGTGCTCACATGGCTTTTACCCGACTGTGTCCCCTCAACTGTTTGAGGATGGATCCTGTACAAAATATTAGGAGTAAACCTTCAGACAGTTGTACATGGGCCTCAAAAATATTAACATAGGTGTAAAGCTCACAGCTACAGAAAGTTCATACGTATAAGACAAATTTGGCTTAGTGTGTTGTCCAGAATCAAACTCTACTGAGTCAGCACCATGAAGAAAGTCCTCTAGAGGGAAGGTTTAGGGAATTTTAGGGAACTCCAAAAATAGGCTCCCAGCTACTGTCACTGTCATTAATGCCATTCTCTATCCCATGTTATGATTTTCATGAACAATTTCAGAAGTTTTCAACATCTGGGTTTATTAATATTTCAGAATGTCATTCATATGTTTTGGTGAATGTCCAGAAGAACATGTGTGACATCAGACAGCACACTTGTCCTGTTTCAGTCACCTGATCAACATTGAGTTTCTGATTATTATGGAAAAATAAGTGCAAAAAGTCATGTAGCCATTTTGATGCTGATTAATATATATTTCTTTGAGTAAATAGTTTTACTGCAACATTGTGAAGATATAGGATTACATGTAGTTGTCATATGATACATGATTGCAAAACAATTTTACAAATTATTATATTACAAAATATATAAATTTTAGCTTCATCCATATTATGAACAGTTGCTATATGCTGTCCCTGATTTTATGTATACTTTTTGATATTTTTCATAGGTACATGGGTTTAATATCTATTTACTGTTTCTCAGGATATCTTTTCACACATTAGTGTCTAAAGAATTATAGAGTCCTTGAATTCTATATGCAAATTAAGCCTTTTTTTTTTTTTTACCAATTTTAAGTTCTGAAAAAGTTCTCACTCAAGTCATCTCTGGTGAGTGGGAAGCACTTGTTTTACTCATATCAACCCAGATTTAACCAGGCATGACTTGGGTCCAGCAAAAAGACTCAAAGACGTTTGAGATTGTAAAGCCAGGAGTAAATGGGCAAAAGGTTGTAGCCTACCCCAACTAAACAAGAGAATACTTTGTTCATTAAAAATACTACATTTCAGGGCCAGGATGAAAGAATACCATTAGGGCATTTACCTTCCTCTGGCCGACACAGAGCAAACCCTGGTTGGATCCCTGATATCCCCTCTAATTTCCCAAGATTAATTTCTGAGCATACAGACAGGAGAAATACTGATCTATGTCTGGTGTGGCCAAAATATTTTTAAATGATTCTCTCTCATGTTCCATATCTTTTCCTCCCTCCCTGATCTAACTCTCTCCAATCTTTGACTTTTTATTTTGATTTTTCCTCATCCTCTAAGTAATTATGTCTTGCTGGATGAGACCTAACTTTTTATTTTAAAGTAATTCTCACTCAAATTCACTTCACATATTCACCATGAATTATGAGATGCATTCTGATTAAAATTTCAGGAAAATGCTCTTTTTCTATCTAAACAATTTTATAGCATATCATCGAGTTTATTTCAAAATCCATTAAAGATGTTGGTGTGTATATGTACAATGTTGACATTTTCTCTACTAACAGTATTAGATATTTTCAGTTAATTCTCATGTTAATAGTTTAGCTTCCTGGTCTACTTGCTATTACGTGGATTTAACACCCAGTTACAAGCACATCATTTAATGCTTGACTATCCCAGTAACATCACAGCAATTTGCCTCCATCTTATTCTATCTCTTGAAGTCTCTTGGGGGCAGACATGGTACTACACTGTTCCTGGAACATGACTTTTAGACTGTTAGCCATGGATTTTATCCCTGGTACCAATACGGTTCGTGACCCTTCCAAAAGTGACCTCTAAGTGAATAGATGAAACTATACACACATTCACATTCTCCCCCAAAAGTAAGAGTCAATGAGGAATAGATAATAGGCTATGTCACAAAAGCACAAAAAATAACTATTGGGCTCAAATGTCTATAATGATCCCTTTTGCTCAGAAAAATAATTGTTGCCCTCTCGCAAATGACAGCGTATAGGCTGAGATTCAGAGACCTGACGGTACAAGCTATCCTGTGATCAAAGACTCTACTTGGTTTACTGGGAAATTTCTCTCTTTATTGTCTGCTCCTTCACTGCACTGGAGCCCAGCTGGAGCTTTAGCCTCATTTTAATGTACCTGACTACTGCCAACTCCTTAGTCCTGACAAAAGGAGTTCCCCCCAAACAATGGCATCATATGGGATGAAACAATTCTTCAGGATTTAGGATGCCACCTTTCGTCCTATATTCATAAACTGGGCAGGAGTGTGTCTAATGGAAACTACTGCCTCTTGAGTGTGTTCCAGGCCACCATGATTAGCCCCAGGAACTGCTGCTGAGAAGACTTGAAATTCAAATCTCCATATTATGCCACTTTCTCTGTTTCCCTCTTCTGGATCCCCCACATGTTTCATAATCTATTTTTCTCTGGACATAATGTATATATCTAATAAATGGAGCTTGAAAAGCATCATAAGGAAACAAGAATGGGGGTTTTGGAATGTTCCCTACACTGAAAATATCTCTGCTCCAGTATAAATTATATTAATTGCATTACTGAAATTTTGTACAATGCAGATAGTCTGGGCCATTGGCCTAATGATTTTCTTCCTGTATAGGGACAAAGAGTCCAACATGTTCACAGTGATGACTTTTCCCCTCATCCTTGGCTGAGATCAGAACACCCAAAGTATCATTGTTCTGGTGAGTGGCTTTGTGTATTTTTACAAATCTCTCCCTCCTTAGAATGTGTTTGGCTCAAATTTGTGATGAAAATAGTTAATTTATTAATGTCAGAAGCATCATGTCTCTGCATTTTATACTGATATGTAGCTTCTGATTATAAAACATGATGCCACTGTATTTAGACTTCCATTTGCCATGATCATAATTAGGATTTCCCATGGTTATAACTACAACTAGTTATTACATAGATTTCTTTTTTTTTTTTTTTTTTTGGTTTTTGGGCCACACCCTGTGACGCTCAGGGGTTACTCCTGGCTGTGCGCTCAGAAGTTGCTCCTGGCTTCTTGGGGGACCATATGGGACGCCGGGGGATCGAACCGCGGTCCGTCCTAGGCTAGCGCAGGCAAGGCAGGCACCTTACCTCCAGCGCCACCGCCCGGCCCTATTACATAGATTTCTGAACACTGTTCAGTTATAACGAATATTCTTTTTTGTCCAAAAATATTAGAATTTTTAGAACAAGCCATATATTAGTGATATGCACAAAGTCACACTAAAAGATATTTAAGTGTTGTCTCTGCATAGCATGGTATCTCCGTGGGCCTAGGTAGGTCCATAAAGCATTCTGATCTCACTACACCTTTCATCCCAATGACAGCAACTTCAACCACTTCTGCTTTAGAAGTTTGAAGAGGTTGGAGTTCCAAATGCACATCCTAAAAAACATCACATGACATAATGATCCTGATGCCTAGTAGAGATGATTGTGAAAGTTATCATGAGATATGGGTGTTAACTCCATTAAAACCATTTCACATCTTTTGTTATGTATGTGCACATAACTTCCATAGAGTGGAATAAATTGTGTTAGGACCAACAGTTTTCAAAATTATTGCATAAAAAATGAAGACCAGAAACTTTGAGTAGCTGACAACATATTTCATTGCAGGAAAACAACCCAGCTTTGAATTCGCATCAATATTCTTGAAGCCCATCTAGAGCAGTCCCTAAGAAAAAAGCCAGGATTGAGCCCAGTTCTTGGTGAAATACGGTCTTCATCCTTACCAAATCCTGAACATTCTGGCAGTTTTCTCTTAAGGTACCCAGCTTGTTCTTGTGAGAAAAATATTTAATTGTTAATAAGTTACCCAGTGTATAGAGTTTTATTATAATCACCGTGAAAGCATATAAAAGAACACACAAGTACAAATTTAAGCTAAGGTCTTTGAATTAAATGAGGAACTACCCTTTATAACGGACCCATAATAATAACTATTAATTCTTATAAGCTTAAAAATTATTATTATATTATAATTAATATAATTATAATATTATTATATATAATGCATTTGAATTTTACTTTGAATTTAAGACCACACTATACAAAACACAATCTCTTGGTTTTTATTTTAGAGGAGTGTAGAAATGTAAAGAAATCAAGAATAATAATTTCTAGAAAATATATGAAAATTAAAAATATGTTTATAGGACTAATTGACATTTGTATGAGAGTGACAACATCACTTATTCCATTGTCTGGGTCATTATCTTATTATGAAGATAATGTTCGAACACCGATATCAACTCAATGTGACTTCCTCCTACCAATGTCCCAGTTTCCCACCACCCAGTGTGTCCTGCTAACAGGTACAACGGAACTACTTTCATGTTAATTGTACATCAAAAATCGATTTGATTATTAACATTTAGATCAGAAAATTCATGTTTGGACAACTTTTATATCTCTCACGTAGTGTTACAAAAGCCATTGAGAATTTATGGAACTCTAGATACTAGTTGAGTCTTCTGTGTTAATGTTTTGCTCACTTTGCATTGGTTGTGATCCTAGTAAGTTGGCAGTATAAGAAAATTGGAGATGGTGTCTGCTCAGGTATGTGGTCTCATGCTCCAGGTACCAGGTGGCTGAGAAACTTGGCTGGATTGACAGTTCAAAGAGGTGCAGTTGTGGAGTTGGGCGATTCCTATGTGGAGGGTGTTTGTTGTGGTTTTGGGGTCCTGTGACTTTAGACACAGATAAAGGGGTCTCTGCCTGGCCACATTGGAGAAGTTCAAAGAATTGAAAAGCTGAACAAATTGACCTAAAAGATTCAATGACACCATTATAGTTTTGAGACTAGATGTGGAGCTGAGCCAATTCTTTGCCCATGTGAAGCACAACTTATTTGCTATTTTGCATATCTGTGTGGAATGTGAGTTTTCATATCTGAACATTTGTGAACAGGTGGATATGAGCGTGCATAAAATAAGACCCCTTTGGATTGGTTTGAAAACTGTTATATTGAGTAGAAATGTACAGGAAAACTTGGAATGGCTTGTTTACTTTATACTGTGACTGCATCAGATTCTCTTATAAAATTATAGACACATCTGATAATGATGTACAAACTTTGGTGTATATTTTGTGCATACAGGACGTTGATGTGGATTCAGTTTCACCCTACTCTCTAGCACTCTGAAACTTTTTTGTTTAGGGACTTTGTATAACAGAAGATTTTCCCCAAACACCACAAGTCTCCCTACACAAAGTCACAATGAAATTGTCACAGCTTTAGGCAATTAGCAACTTCCAAAAAGTTTTCTTGAAATGTCCCATCTCCCCAGGCGTCCCCCTCATTGCCACTTCAGATGTGATAATTGCACTTCTGCAGGGAGATGAGGTCACTGCACAGAAACCGATATCAGAAGTGGCCAGTTCACTCCCACAGGCATTGGATGCAAAGGCATTCACAGGAGCTCCTGAACCCACACTCCTGGCAGCAAGAAGTGCCCACATCTGCTGTGTGTGTCAACATGAGAAGCAGAATCCATTCAGAAAAAGAAGACTGAGTAAGTGCTCATGGCTGTGGCAGAAACAGATCTAGAGGCCCAGAACAGATGGAGAGAGAATAACTCCTTCCCTTGAGGGTCCCAGTCCATAGACCAGTCCCTGTAACTTTTGTAGGTACCTTTGATCCTCAAAAAGGGAGATTTTGTGCCAGAGTCAGTAGTGATGCAATGAGAAACTTAAGTGCCAAACTTTGGCATTAGTAAATTTATTTGTCTCAGCACAGTATATGAATCATAGATAAAACTGTCTAGGTATGTAAGGAGTAGTTCAGAGCCACCATGCTCATATTCAAGATAAGAATGAGTGCACCTAGGGTTCAGAGCAATGGTTTAATGTGTAGGGTACTTGCTTGCACTTTGATTAAAATATAAAATAAAAAGTCCAGGTGTTAGGTGAGGCATCCCCAGGCACCACCCCTCAGGTAATGGATCTGACGATAACAGAGGAGAAATAATTCATAGCAGCCAGTTAAAGATTCATCCAAGTCAGCTTACTTTTATTTCATGGCCCTATCCACATGTGCATTTCCTCACATATGCTTCTTTGCTAAGCTTTCTGTGAACCCTCTCTCTCAGGCTTTTGCTGCTTCCTCCTTCATATCTCTCTCTCTTTCTCTCTCTCTCTCTCTCTCTCTCTCTCTCTCTCTCTCTCTCTCTCTCTCTCTCTCTCTCTCTCTCTCTCTCTCTCTCTCTCTCTCTCTCTCTCCCCACCCAAGAGCCAGGACCTTTTATTCTTTATTTCATGTGAGTGAGTCTGACCGTATAGGTGGGATTAACATCTCAAAAGGAATCTTAGTTAAGGGAGCTGGAGTTGGGGGAAGAAATACCTTACAGCACTTGCCTGATTCAGCTTTGATCACAGGCTTGCCACACAGTCCTTTGAAGCAACTCCAGTAGTGATACCTGAGCAAGGAGCCAGAAGTCAATCCTGAGTGTGGCCCCCAAATAAATAACAGCAGGAGTGCATCATTAGAGGAACGAATATGTGTCTGATTATTTTCTTTTCCTTTGGATAAAAAGTGCTAAATTTCCCTGTAGTTATATCACGAACTTAATAATGATAGGAATGATGTCCTAGTGAAAATATGTGGTTTAATGAATATGGTCCTTGCTATTTATCAGTGAAAATGAGACAAGGAACATTTCAGGCATGAAAGTACAAAGACAGATTCAGAGATGAGTTTTGGGGACTAGTTGATTTGATCTTATTTAATGTAGGATTGAAGAAAATCTGCAAACAAGAGCTTTGAGGTAAACAAGGAACCTCAAGGCTGCTGAGTCATTTTGACTTTCTGAGCACACAAGTGTTATGGGTGTGTCCACAGGCCCCCTAAGCCCTAAGAAATCTTAATTGGCACCAGAGGAAAAAAATTAGCTGCTCGGCTACCCAGTACCCAGTCTACGGGATTTCCAGTTCTCCACTTCTGGATCCAACAATGTGAGTCTGTACACTTATTGTCCTATCTTGTTTCCAAGAAAATTAGCATTATCAGAGCAACAAAAACTTGTCTGAGATATTGTGTACTTGAATTTCCCGGTAGCTTTACAGTCATAATTTTCAGCATTTGGTTTGACACGAGATCTTCTTTTCTCCTTTTTGTCTCCTTTTTCACTCTCCACCCTTTTTTTCTGTTTTCCTCCTAACCTCTGTTTTTAGATGTGGATGGATGAAAAGCAGTAGTTTTAAATAAATTTTCTTTATATATCATAAATAAATTGCTATTAATTAATTGTGATTGAAGTACAGGAATAATGCTCTCCTTATTAAAAACTTTATTAAGTCTATTTAAATTTAGTTCAGAAACGTATTCGAATAGGTCATGCATGTGTACAAGTGTTGACATTTTCCTTTTCTTTCTGCTCTTAACTATTTGGATTCATTATAATTTACATAATTAGACATAGATATGTTTAGAAATGCAACCCTTTAAATGAGATTGACTTATTCTATTCCATTTTCTAATGATATTTGGGCCACACACAGTGTTACTCAGGGCTTACTCCTGCTATGGGCTCAGAAATTGCTCCTGGGTCGGGGGACCATATGGGATGCCGGGTATCAAACCAGAGTCTATCCTGGGTCAGCCACATGCAAGTGCCTTACCACTGTGCCTGCTCCAGTCCTGATTTGCTCTATTTCTAACAGAATCACAGTTTCAGTATATTCTCTAGTCAACAGTTCTTCCTGATGCTTTAGCTGTTACATGAAATTACTCCCATGAAGAGCCATCTATCATATCCCATAAAAATCAATGGAACTTGTCTTCATCTCGTTCTGCCTCTTACAATCTTGCACAAGTTCTGGAATGATACTGGCTTGGGTAGGGCTCTTGACTTGTACATTCTTGCGATGTACATGGACAATATAAATTGCATACTGTCATTGATTTGTACATAATGTGTGATATCTGCTAAACGACATGATTCCTGACCCCTCCAATAGAGACCATTATGCCCACAGTTAAATAAGCTGCAATTTCTGCTGAACTTCTCCAAAAATAAAATACTAGCCAATCAGAATCTGCTCAAGCCCCACGAGAGCACAGAAACAAAATTATGCTTAGAATCAGAAGAATAATGAGCCAGAATTCTGGGAGGAATGCTTGCTGCCCTCTCTCAGATGTCAGTGTCTGGACAGAGAAAACACACTTTGAAGATATCATATTAGGAGCCATCATCTTATCACAGACCATCCTAGGAGCACTGGGAAACTTTTCTCTTCTCTACCACTACTTGTTCATTAATTGCAATAGAGCTCAGGGGAGAGAAAAAGACTTGATTCTCATACATTTGACTATGTCCAATGCTTTGGTCATTGTCTCCGAAGGAGTCCCTTGGACAATGGCAGATATGGGACTGAAACACATCTTCAGTGGAATAAGATGCCACCTGGTTTCATATGTTCAGAGAGTGGGCAGGGGAGTGTCCATTGAAATATTCTGTATCTTAAGTGTCTTCCAGGCCATTAAAATCAGCCCAATGAACTCCTGTTGGAAGGATCTGAAATTCAAAGCTCCAAAGTATGTCACTATTTCCGTTTCCCTCTGCTGGATCCTTTATATGTTTGTTCATCTCTTCTTCCCTCTGAACAATTTGTATATATCTAGCAAATGGAGTGTGGGAAATTTCACGAAACAAAGAGCAATGGGATTCTGTTATGTGGGATACAATGATAATGTGTCTGTGCCATTCTATGTTGCATTCATTGTGTTCCCTGAGGTTTTGTTTGCACTGCTCATAGTATGGGCCAGTGGCTTCATGATTCTCTTCCTGCTCAGGCACAAGAAAAGAGTTCAATACACTCACGGGATTCCGTTTGCTCCCCGCTCCTCAGCTGAGACGAAAGCTATCCAAATAATCTTGATTCATGTGAGCACCTTTCTGTGTTTCAACACAATATCTTCCCTCTTTAATATGTCGTTATCTCTAGTTCTTCATCAAAGTACAATGTTGGTTAAAATTTCAAGCATAATTTCTCTGTGTTTTCCTACTGTGAGCCCCTTTCTATTTATGAGACCTAAACTCCATTGTATTCAGACAACTCTTTTCCCTGATGATGTGTAAGATATCCTGTGTTCTTTTCCACAACAAAATAAACATATATTTTGAAACATAGTTCAGTATTTAACCCAAGCATATTGCTCTAATAAATTGGAATCTGAAAAAGAAGAATATGTATGACATAAACATCAAGACACTATGAAGGTCATTGAATTTTGTCTATGTAATGTTGGGGTCACAGTCGGGCTTGGGTGCTGAGGAAAACATTTGCTCTATTTGTTCCTGCCGTCCATGTCAGTCACCGTCATTCAAAGTTGTTTGAAAAGAATGAAGTCCGTTGAGATGCTACCCCTCTTCCTGAGTCAAAGCAATAATAATTGTTATAGATTAATATGAAGTGAATAGTAAGATATGGGTGCTGAGCCTACTTAATTAATTATCTTGGTTTTCCATTATATTCACATCCATTAAAAGACATAGGAATAATTTTATTGTGACAAATTTTTAAAGAAAAATCTATTTAAAAGAAGGACAGAGAGATTGGATAGTGGGGAAGGCACTGCCTCATTTGAGAAAACTCAGCTTTGATTCTAGCATCAGATTTAGTTCAGCCCAAACCCACCAGAATTCTTCCCCGAGCACAGAGCCAGGGGTAAGTTCTGCTCACTATGAAATATAGTGTCCACACTCAATAAAATATTTTCTCTTCTAGCAACTTCAGCTTAGAGTTCCCAACCTCTGACAGTGTGAGAAATAAATTCCCATACTTAATTAGTGTCCTACATTAATGAATCGCATCATACTCATAACTAGAACATAGAAGAGAACACACAGGATCACATTTAACTTACGCTCTTTTGACAAAATTGGGAAACCTTGCTTCAAAATGTTCACAGAACTAATATTCTTTTTCCTCATAATTTTATTATCATCATAATTTGTTAGAGTATATCTGAAATGAATATTAAATTGTATATGTATACACATTTACACAGAGAATATAAGTTTTTTTCATTTTTTCAGAGAAATTAGGTAATGTATGATCCCTGCCACATTTTGTTTCTTCCCTTTAAGCAAGATAATTGGCTGAATATCTTGTAATTCTATGAATTCTCAAATCTATGCCATTTATCATAGTGTCTCTCTTTATGTCAATACCCTGATGTTTTTGATGACCATTGCTTTGTAGTACAATTTAAAAAGCCTCTCTTCAACAACTGATGGTTGTCAAAAGCAAAAAAAAAAAAAAAAACGGAGACCTATAAAACTATTTCCAAAGGTCAAATCAAAATGGATAGAATATCTTGATCAGACCTGAAATTACTATATATATAGATATAGATATATCTATATATATGTATATAAGAAAGCATAGGCAAAAAACTACATGACATTGAAAGTAAAGACATCTTTAATGATCACAAACAATTGGCAGCAGAGATCAACTAATGGAACTACATTAAAGTAAGAAGCACCTGCACTTTAAAGTAAACAGTACCCAAGATACAAAGGCCATTTATAGAATGAGAGAAATTATTTACCCAAGACTCATCAGATAAGGGAAAAATATATAGCATATACAAGGTACTGTCAGAACATACCAAAATGCTATCTTGGGCAGGAGCGGTGGTGCAGTGATAGGGCATTTGCTTTGCTCATGGCAAGGACAGACTATGGTTTGAAAACCAGGCAATCTATATGGTCCGCTAAGATGAGAGTAATTTCTGAGCACATAGCCAAGAGTAACCCCTGAGCATCACCAGGTGTGACCCCCAAACCAAAATAAACAGTAAAACAAATAAAAAATTTAACCCCATCAAAAATGGGGAGAAATAGTGAACAGACATCTCCATAAAAATAAATGCATAAGACCAAAAGGGACATGAAAAAATGCTCTACATCCCTGATCACTAAGAAGATGTAAATAAAGCCAGTAATGTGGTATCATCTGACACCAGAGACTGGCACAAATCACAAAGAGCAATAACAACTAGTGCTGGTGTGCATGCAGGGATAAAGACATCTCATTAAATGCTGGTGAGAATGCTGTCTAGTCCAGCCTTTCTGGAAAACAACCTGGATATTCCTCAGAACACTGGAAATTGAGCTCTCAAATGATCCAGCAATACCACTTTAAGCATAGAACCTAGAAACACAAAAACACACAAAAATACCCTCTGCACTCCTACGTTCACTGCAGTGCTGTTTACAATAGCCAGAATCAAGAAAAAAACCAGGTGCCTAAAGAAGGATGAGTTGCTAAAGACACTGTGCTAAATCTACACAAAGGAATACTAAGCAGTTGTTAGGAAAAATGAAGTCATAAAATTGGCCTACACACGATGGATATGGAGATTATCATGCTTAGTAAAATGAGTCTGTGGAATAGAAATAGACTCGAAATATTCACACTCATCTGTTGCTTTATGAAAAATAAAAGACAGTATATTAAAACCCAGTCAATAAAGATATAGGCCAGAAGGACAAGACTATGATATAAAGCTTACCACAGAGAGTGGTGAGTGCAGTGAGAGAAATCACTGCACTAACAGCTACCATGTCAATGACAGTGATAGAGAAATAGAATGGCTGTCTTACAGACTGCCAGGGATCTGAGAAGGAGGGAAATGTTGACCACCAGTGGTGGAAAAGTTACAAAGGTGAAGAGTTTTGTATATTCAATGACTAAAACAGAAGTACAAATATTTTTGTAGCCATGATGATTCAATAAATTATTAAAATAATATTAATTACAATAGTGTCCTTAATTTTTCTTAAAACACATAGATCAGTGACACTATTCTGTGTCTACTTCTCTCCCTTTGACTTATTTCACTCAGCATAATAGATTTTATGTACATCCACATAGAGAAAAATAATGCCCAGAGACAATAGAGATGAAGGCTGGAAGGACCAGCTCAGAATATGAAGCTCACCAAAAACTAGTGCTGCAGTTAGGTAAATAATTACAATAGCAACTATCATTACAATTTTAATGAGTGAGAGAAGTAGAATGCCTGTCTCAAACACGGGCAAGGGTTGAAAAGTGGGGGTAAGGTGGTGGGAATGTTGCACTGGTGAAGGGGAGGGGTTATGTTTATGACTGAAATCCAACTACATTTATGCTTGAAATCATGGTGCTGAAATACTAATTTTTAAAAAAGGAATTAAAATATAAAAAATAAAACAAAATAAAATATTAAATGAAATTTTAAAATCTATAAAAACAAACAATAAATATTTTGTTAGAAAAATTGACATTTCTTTATGGAAAGGGATATAGAGATTCCTCCAAATCTGTTAGTTGAGCTCCCATACGATCCAGCTATACCACTCCTCGGGATATAACCTAAGAATACAAAAATATAATACAAAAAATTTCTTCCTCACACCTATATTCATTGCTGTGCTATTTACTATAGCCAGACTCTGGAAACAACCAAGATGCCCTTCAACAGATGAATGGCTAAAGAAAGTGTGGTACATATACACAATGGAATATTTTGCAGCCATCAGGAGAGATGAAGTCATAAAATTTTCCTATACATGGTTGTACATGGAATCTATTATGCTGAGTGAAATAAGTCCGAGGGAGAGAGATAGACACAGAACAGTCTCACTCATCATTGGGTTTTAAGAAAAATAAAAGACATTTTTGGAATAATTTTCAGAGACAAAAGAAAGGACGGCTAGAAGTTCCAGCCCACTACAGGAAGCTCACCACAAAGTGTGGTGAGTACAGTTAGAGAAATAATTACATTGATATCTATCCTAACAATGTGAATGAATGAGGGAAGTAGAAAGCCTGCCTAGAGTATAGGCGAGGTAGGTTGGGGAGGAGGGAGGTTTGGGACATTGGTAATGGGCATGTAGCACTGATGAAAGGATGTTCTTTACATGACTGAAACCCAACCACAATCATGTTCGTAATCAAGGTGTTTAAATAAAGACATTAAAAAACAAAAGGAAAAATTGGCATTTGTGTAAGAGTTGTATTAACTCTTAGTACTAAACCTGTTTTATTCAATTGTCCCAACACACATGGGTTCAGAAGATGAACAGCCAGTTTTCTGTAAAGTACATTCAGAGATCCAATAGGCATAAAAAAGTCTTTTTTTATTACTTTATATTTTTATGTTATTACTTTTTTATTATTTATATACTTAATTACTTTATTACTCTTTTATTATAGTTAGCAAAATACAATTAGGAATATTGTTTATAACATAATAGATGTCTATTGCTGAATGAAGGAGGTTCAACCTCTTTGAAAAACAATATGGAAATTTGTCTCAAAAGTAAGACTAGAACTCCGATAACACCCTGTAATACCACTTCTTAAGATCAATCTTGAGAATAAAAAAATAATTAGCAATGAGATGTACATTCCTATATTCATCGCAGCACTTAGTGCAGTATATAAAATATGAAAAAAGACCAGACTCTCAACTATAGATGAACAAGTTAAGAAACTGTGATATATTGGGGCCAGAGAGGTGGCGCTAGAGGTAAGACACCTGCCTTTCAAGCGGTATCCTAGGACAGACCATGGTTCCATCTCCTGGAGTCCCAGATGGTCCCCCCAAGCCAGAGGTGATTTCACAGTGTCTAGCCAGGAGTAACCCCTGAACGTCAAAGGAGCGTGGCCTCCCCCCAAAAAAAATTAAAAAGGAACTGTGATATATACATATAGATATATACATATCTGTGTAAAACAATGCAGGTATATAAAGGAAAATATTCTGGAATTTGTATAGTACGTATAGAAGCAGAGTCTAAGGAACTCGTTGTGGGTTTGTGGCAGACATAAGGAAGGAGATAGATGCATTAAAGTTACCCAATAAGGATTGACAAAAGGTCAAATGCAATAGCACTGGAGAATTGACCCACAGACCAAGTAGGTAAGGAGTGCTAAATCATATTGACTTTCTGTCCACACACAGGTTGAAGGTGCATTCATGACAACATCAGCTTTGAGAGAATTTTGTGGGTGTCTTTAAAACAGTTGCTCTGACTGAACGGGGTTTCTGTTTCCCTACATATGTATCAGCCAGTGTGTGTCTACACAATTACTATCATGTAAATCAATATATAAAGATATAGCTACATATATGAAGCAGCAATAGCAGAGCAACATTCATTATCTGGGATATTGTTGAGCTAAGTTTTGTGAACACCACAGTTATGTTTTTACCATTGGGTTTGACAGAGTCTCTTGTTCCCTCCCCTTTGCCTCCCTCCACTTCTCTTACACTCTCTAACCTTTCTCTCTCTGACTTGGGCCTCATCTTGTGTTTCTTTGTGTCTAGTTTGGTGTAAAGCAGTATGCAGTACTTGCTTTCCAAACATTCTTTGTAGAAAAACAGTAAAATAAAAGTTCTCTGTTAATTAAGAGCTATATTCTGATTCATTGTTCTTAAAAATGCTCTTTGCATTCTCAAAAACTTTATAACATATCTCATATTTAATTTAAAAATCCATGCAGGATTGACTGCAGTGTGTCAAAAGTTGACTTACCTTGTACTTTTCTTTTTTTTTTTTTTTTTTTGCAGGGCAGGGACTTGGCCCATTCTCTACTTTCAACTTTGCCAGCTTTCAGCTATGTGGCCAGTGTATCCATGTTTTTTTTTTTTTTTACCACTGTGCTATCACTTGGCCCCAACTTGATATTATTTCTTAAGTACTTGGTTAAAGAACATATAATCTTACATATGTTTGTGGAATTTTATTTTAACTACATATAGTATGTCTTTTTTTTTTTTTTAGTGCAACATTCCCATCACCAATGTCCCAAGTCTCCCTCCTCCCCACCCGACCCCCGCCTGTACTCTAAACAGGTTCTCAATTTCCCTCATACATTCTCATTATTAGGACAGTTCAAAATGTAGTTATTTATCCAACTAAACTCATCACTCTTTGTGATGAGCTTCCTGAGGTGAGCTGGAACTTCCAGCTCTTTTCTCTTTTGTGTCTGAAAGTTATTATTGCAAGAATGTCTTTCATTTTTCTTAAAACCCATAAATGTGTGAGACCATTCTGCGTTTTTCTCTCTCTCTCTGACTTATTTCACTCAGCATAATAGATTCCGTGTACATCCATGTATAGGAAAATTTCATGACTTCATCTCTCCTGACAGCTGCATAATATTCCATTGTGTATATGTACCACAGTTTCTTTAGCCATTCGTCTGTTGAAGGGCATCTTGGTTGTTTCCAGAGTCTTGCTATGGTAAATAGTGCTGCAATGAATATAGGTGTAAGGAAGGGGTTTTTGTATTGTATTTTTGTGTTCCTAGGGTATATTCCTAGGAGTGGTATAGCTGGATCGTATGGGAGCTCGATTTCCAGTTTTTGGAGGAATCTCCATATCGCTTTCCATAAAGGTTGAACTAGACGGCATTCCCACCAGCAGTGGATAAGAGTTCCTTTCTCCCCACATCCCCGCCAACACTGTTTATTCTCATTCTTTGTGATGTGTGCCATTCTCTGTGGTGTGAGGTGGTATCTCATCGTTGTTTTGATTTGCATCTCCCTGATGATTAGTGATGTGGAGCACTTTTTCATGTGTCTTTTGGCCATCTGTATTTCTTCTTTGTCAAAGTGTCTGTTCATTTCTTCTCCCCATTTTTTGATGGGATTAGATGTTTTTTTCTTGTAAAGTTCTGTCAGTGCCTTGTATATTTTGGAGATTAGCCCCTTATCTGATGGGTATTGGGTGAATAGTTTCTCCCACTCAGTGGGTGGCTCTTGTATCTTGGGCACTATTTCCTTTGAGGTGCAGAAGCTTCTCAGCTTAATATATTCCCATCTGTTAATTTCTGCTTTCACTTGCTTGGAGAGTGCAGTTTCTTCCTTGAAGATGCCTTTAGCTCAATGTCCTGGAGTGTTTTACCTACGTATTGTTCTATATATCTTATGGTTTTGGGGCTGATATCGAGGTCTTTAATCCATTTGGATTTTACCTTCATACATGATGTTAGCTGGGGGTCTAAGTTCAATTTTTTGCAATTGGCTACCCAGTTTTGCCAACACCACTTGTTGAAGAGGCTTTCTTTGTTCCATTTAGGATTTTTTGCTCCTTTATCAAAAATTAGATGATTGTATGTCTGGGGAACATTCTCTGAGTATTCAAGCTTATTCCACTGATCTGAGGGCCTGTCTTTATTCCAATACCATGCTGTTTTGATAACTATTGCTTTGTAGTAAAGTTTAAAGTTGGGGAAAGTAATTCCTCCCATATTCTTTTTCCCAATGATTGCTTTAGCTATTCGAGGGTAGTTATTGTTCCAAATAAATTTCAAAAGTGCCTGGTCCACTTCTTTGAAGAATGTCATGGGTATCTTTAGGGGGATCGCATTAAATCTGTACAGTGCTTTGGGGAGTATTGCCATTTTAATGATGTTAATCCTGCCAATCCATGAGCAGGGTATATGCTTCCATTTCCGCGTGTCCTCTCTTATTTCTTGGAGCAGAGTTTTATAGTTTTCCTTGTATAGGTCCTTCACATTTTTAGTCAAGTTGATTCCAAGATATTTGAGTTTGTGTGACACTATAGTGAATGGAGTTGTTTTCTTAATGTCCATTTCTTCCTTATTAGTATTGGTGTATAGGAAGGCCATTGATTTTTGTGTGTTAATTTTGTAGCCTGCCACCTTGCTATATGAGTCTATTGTTTCTAGAAGCTTTTTGATAGAGTCTTTGGGGTTTTCTAAGTAGAGTATCATGTCATCTGCAAACAGTGAGAGCTTGACTTCTTCCTTTCTTATCTGGATTCCCTTGATATCCTTTTCTTGCCTAATCGCTATAGCGAGTACTTCCAGTGCTATGTTGAATAGGAGTGGTGAGAGAGGACAGCCTTGTCTTGTGCCAGAATTTAGAGGAAAGGCTTTCAGTTTTTCTCCATTGAGGACAATATTTGCCTCTGGCTTGTGGTAGATGGCCTTAACTATATTGAGAAAGGTTCCCTCCATTCCCATCTTGCTGAGAGTTTTGATCAAGAATTGGTGTTGGACCTTGTCAAATGCTTTCTCTGCGTCGATTGATATGATCATGTGATTTTTATTTTTCTTGCTGTTGATGTTGTGTATTATGTTGATAGATTTACGGATGTTAAACCAGCCTTGCATTCCTGGAATGAAACCTACTTGATCGTAGTGGATGATCTTCTTAATGAGGCATTGAATCCTATTTGCCAGGATTTTGTTGAAGATCTTTGCATCTGCATTCATCAGCAATATTGGTCTGTAATTTTCTTTTTTCGTAGCATCTCTGTCTGGTTTAGGTATCAAGGTAATGTTGGCTTCATAAAAGCTATTTGGAAGTTTTCCTGTTTTTTCAATTTCATGAAAGAGTCTTGCCAGGATTGGTAGTAGTTCCTCTTGAAAGGTTTGAAAGAATTCATTAGTAAATCCATCTGGGCCTGGGCTTTTGCTTTTGGGCAGACATTTGATTACTTTCTTAATTTCCTCAATAGTAATGGGTGTGTTTAGATATGCTACATCCTCTTCATTCAATCGTGGAAGATTATAAGATTCCAAAAATTTATCCATTTCTTCCAGGTTTTCATTTTTAGTGGCATAGAGTTTCTCAAAGTAGTTTCTGATTACCCTTTGAATCTCTACCATATCAGTAGTGATCTCTCCTTTTTCATTCCTAATACGAGTTATCAAGTTTCTCTCTCTTTCTTTCTTTGTTAGTATGCAGGAGTAGAAATAAATCACTGATTATGTCTCTTGGCTTGTACATTGTGGACTTGATTTGATCCATGATAAGCTCTACATTCCTGATCACTCTAAAGTAATATTTACATGAAGCTCTGAAAGTGGGCATATAATGCAAATGGATTCTCATAAAATTGTCATGATTTGCTTTTAGGCAAATCCATCAAGACCACAAAAAAAAACTTTATCTTGGGGACAAATGTCTGCAATGAGCCTTCTTACAGGAAGGAATGATTGCTACCCTCTCTCAGATGACAGTATTCAGACTGAAGTAATATCCATCAGGTATGTGACAGCCGGAAGGATCATCTTAGCAGAGACTTTCCTGGGAGCATTGGGAAATCTCCCTCTTCTCTGTCATTACCTGCTTAACTGCACTGAGGTCCAAGTGAGACCCATAGACTTGATCTTCATGCACCTGACTCTGTCCAATTCTTTGGTCATTGTTTCCAAAGGAATCCCCCAGACTATGGCAGCTTTTGGGCTGAAACATGTCTTCAGTGATTTAGGATGCCACTTTATTTTATATCTTCAGAGTTTGGGAAGGGGTGTGTCCATTGGTACCACTTGCCTCTTGTTTGTCTTCCAGGCCATTACAATCAGCCCCATAGACTCTTGCTGCAGAGTTCTGAAAGTCAAAGCTCCTCATTATGTCAACATTTCAATTTCTCTCTATTGGATCTTCTACATGGTTATTTATCTGTTTTTTTCTCTGCATATATTGTATATGTCTACCAAATGGAGCATGGAAAAAATCACATATAAAATAGAAAGCAGAAACTGTTATATGGACTACAATGAGAATATTTTTGTTCCAGTCTGTACTGCATTGATTGCATTCCCTTCTTCAGTGCTCATAGTCTGGGCCAGCGGCTCTATGATTCTCTTCCTGCACAGACACAAGCAAAGTGTCCAACACATTCACAGCAATCATGTATCCTCCAGATCCTCAGCGGAGACTAGAGTCACCCAAAGAATCCTTGTTCTGGTGAGTGCCTTTGTGTGTTTTTACACACCCTCCTCTCTCTTGAGTATGTGCTTGGCTCTAAGTAAAAATCAAAATCAAGTGTTGTGTAATATTGCAGATTTCATTTCTCTGTGCTTTCCTACTGTGAGCCCCTTTCTGATAATACGACCAGACCGAACTGTTTCAAAACTATCTTTACTTTGATGGTGACTAGGAAATTCTTTGATCAAACCCACAACAAAAGTGTATATTTTGTAACACTAAACAGTTTTTTAATTTTTATTTTGATCATAGTTGCTTACATATCATTCACAGTAGTATTTTAGGTATATATTAACATTGAATTAGGGGAATACCCATCACCAAATTTGTCTTCCCCCGATCCCCATTCCCTTCCTGCAACCCATATCCCCCATCATCATCCCCCGGGCTGCTAGAGTAGGTGGTCCCCTCTTTGTCTAGCTTACTATTAGTGATCATATATTTGTTTAGTCCTGGTACCCTCTCTTGTTTCCCCCCACCCTATTTGAGAGGCAAAGTTAGATAATTCGAGTTATGTGGTTTTATTTGAAGAAAAGAAAAGCAATAGAATGGGGTAAAAAATCAAATAGAAAAAAACAAATAAACTAAAAATGAGCAGAGTCCTTCTAGAGGCTTTCAACCTCAGTTTGAGAGGACATGAAAAAGGTAATTGAAACACAACAATACAGAAAGAAATATCATATTAAATATCCAGTGAGCACTACAGCATAAAGACAAGCACCACACAATAGTCTCGGTTCTGAAATCAAACCATGCCAGAGTGCAAGAAGAAAGATAAAGATAAAATAAAATTGGAGACATCAACTTCAATATCTACAACAAAATAAAGAAGTCAAAAAAATCAATCGATAAATAAATGTGGATAAAATTATTATTTTGTGCTTTTCCCCCCCTGCATAGGCACAGTAACTATTGGGGATATTATAGAGGGAATTCCCTTGACCTAGGAGATACAGGGTTTCTCCACCCCTGAAGTATACTGTCATGGGATTAACTATAGACTCCTTGCATGATCATTTACTCTCCCCTCGGTGATTTTGTGGCGTATGGAAGACTTCTGCTTCATCATGGATGGTAATATCAGACCTCTGTATCTAGAGATCTTGGTGTCTGTACAGCTCAAAGAATGGAGCTTATGATGAAATCTTTCTTTGTGGTCCTAGTAGTTCTGCTTCTTCAGTGTTGTTTTAATCCATTTTCTGTAGTTGATGGTCTTGGTCATTATGCTATTCTTACGATGGAGCCTGGGATAGTCTTTCAATATGTTTCCGGAAGACCCGTTCAGTTGCGATTGTCTCAGTCAGAACTCTGGAATTGGAGATCAGATCCTGGAATTGTTGAAGAGATCATAGACCAAAAGCTAGGCTAGACATTTGTTGTTGTTGTTGTTGTTGTTGTTCCTGGGATGCATACTGTCCAGTCCTGGTTGTGACAACCAGTCATCTGTAGATAGTGATCTTGGCTTTTGCACAGATCAAAGGGTGACATATCTTCTGATTTTGTCTTATCGTTAGCTGGTGTGGAAGGACAATTTGCTCTTAGATCAAGTTGTTCCCATTTCCTCATTGTCAGGTTATCAATTTAGAACTGGCACATGTTGGTGTCAGAGCAGCATTATGGATGGCATGGAGGGGATTTAGTTCCTGGAGCTGTTGTGGAGAACTCTGTTGTTTCTATGCCTGGGACCCAAGAGTCAAGGCTGGATGGTCGGTGCCTAATTCCCTGAGATCTAAGTTGGTTCCACATGACATACGTCCAGGGTTGGAGATGCCCCTGTGTTGTAAAGAAGTATGAGTTCTTATACCCAGTAGATAAGAGCTTGTTTTTACATGTAAATTTTCCACTTTTTTAATATGCCTTTGCAGGAAGAAGTGGTGCTACATTATATTGCTTGTGGAATTGGGGGTGGAGAGAGAAGAAAATAGACATACGGCAAAAACTAAAAATATATATGCTCACACATATCTAAAGAAAAAATATTCTTTTTTAAAAAAGATTAAATAAAAGACATAATTAAAGGAATAAAGAGGAGCCAGGAGAGATAGCATGGAGGCAATGCATCTGTCCTTTCTGCAGAAGGACGGTTTCTCAAATCCCGGCATCACACATGGTCCCCCGTGCCCACCAGGGGCGTCCTCAGAGCATAGAGCCAGGAGCACCTTCCGAGTGCTGCCAGGTGTGACCCAAAAGAAGCAAAAACAAATCAAATTAATAAACAAAAGCTAAAAGAAAACAAATAAACAAACAAGCAAATAAACAAACAAGAAAAAAAGAAAAAGGGAGAAAGTGATACAGAAGATTACATTTGGGGAAAAACAGGATAAGAGGTAGTGTTTTATAATTCTATACTTATGATGAAAGTATAGGTTTCCCCATTGTCTTTTGAGATTTCCTTGTGGGGTGTGGGCTCCAGGCAGGGAGTTCTTGAGTAGAGTTCTTGCAGTGGGGGTCCTTTTGGAGCTATGTCTGGTATCAAGCCACAGTCCACATTAGGGAGAAATGATTAGGAGGGCCACATGGCATGAGTCAGTTGGGGTGTTGGTTGTATTTTCTTGCCAGGAACGAGGTGTGAGTTTGAGTGGGTGTCTCTTCACTTGGGTGCTGGGTACTGATTCGTTGGTATAGGAGGTCAATCTTGATGTCTAATGGATTAAGAATTGAGGGTGAAGAACTATAATATGGTGGGGATATTGGGGATGGGATTGAGGGATGAAAGGATAGTTGGATTTCAGAAGGGGGGAGAGGGAATAGGGAGGGGTTATATAAGGTATAGGTATGGGATGTTTGTGGTTTAGTTTTGTCTCTTTTTTGTAATATTTTTTATTTAAATACCTTGGTTACAAACATAGTTGTGGTTGGGTTTCAGTCATATAAGATGACACCCCCCCATCACCAGTGCAACATTCCCATCACCAATGACCCAAATATCCCTCCTCCGCTCCCCGCCCCTACCTGTACTCTAGATAGGCTTTCCACTACCCTCATATATTCTCATTGTTAGGATAGTTCGCTATATGGTTATTTCTCTAACTAAACTCATCACTCTTTGGGGTGAGATTTATGAGGTCGGCTGTAATGTCCAGCCCTCCTCTCTTTTGTCTCTGAAAATTATTGAGAACTGTCTTTTATTTTTCTTAAAACACATAAATGGGTCAGACCATTCTCAGTCTTTCTCTTTCTCTCTGACTTATTTTACACAGCATAATAAATTTCATGTAAATCCATGTATAGGAAAATTTCATGACTTCATCTCTCCTGACGGCTGCATAATATTCCATTTGTATATGTACCACAGTTTCTTTCAACATTCATCTGTTGAAGGGCATCTTGGTTGTTTCCAGAGTCTTGCTATGGTAAATAGTGTTGCAATAAGGAAGGAGTTTTTGTATTGTATTTTTGTATTCCTAGGATATACTAGAATATACTCCTAGGAGTGGTATAGGTGGATCATATGGGAGCTCAATTTCCAGTTTTTGGAAGAATCTCCATATCGCTCTCCAGAAAGGTTGAACTAGTCAGCATTCCCAGCAGCAGTGGATAAAAGTTCCTTTCTCACCACATCCCTGCCAACACTGCTTGTTCTCATTCTTTGCGATGTGTGCCAGTCTCTGTGGTGTGAGGTGGTACCTAATAGTTGTTTTGATTTGCATCTCCCTGATGATTAGTGATGTGGAGCATTTTTTCATGTGCCTTTTGGCCATTTGTATTTCTTCTTTATCAAAGTCTGTCCATTTCTTCTCCCCATTTTTTGATGGGATTAGATGTTTTTATTTTCTTGTAGAGTTCTGTCAGTGCCTGTATATTTTGTAGATTAGCCCCTTATCTGATGGATATTGGGTGAATAGTTTCTCCCAATCAGTGAGTGGCTCTTGTATCCTGGGCACAATTTCCTTCGAGGTGCAGAAAGTTTCTCAGATTAATATATTACCATCTGTTAATCTCTGCTTTCACTTGCTTGGAGAGTGCAGTTTCCTCCTTGAAGATGCCTTTCGTCTCAATGTCATGTACTGTTATACCTACATGTTGTTCTATACACCTGATGGTTTCAGGTCTGATATCAAGGTCTTTAATCCATTTGGATTTTAACCTTCGTACATGATGTTAACCCCATTCACGTTAGTGCCACACAATGTGAAAGTACCTATACAAAGAAAACTATGAAACTCTGCTCCAAGAAATAAGAGAGGACACACAGAAATGGAAACACATACCCTGCTCATGGATTGGCAGGATTAACATCATAAAAATGGCAATACTCCCCAAAGTATTTTACAGATTTAATGTGATCCCTCTAAATATACCCATGACATTCTTCAAAGAAGTGGAGCAGGCACTTTTGAAATTTATTTGGAACAATAAACACCCTTGAATAGCCAAAGTAATTATTGGGAAAAAGAATATGGGAGGCATTACATTCCCCAATTTTAAACTGTATTACAAAGCAATTTAGTTATCAAAACAGCTTGGTATTAGAATAAAGACAGACACTCAGATCAGTGAAATAGACTTGAGTACTCAGAGAATGCTCTACAGACATACAATCATCTCATCTTTTTATAAAGGAGTAAGAAGTCCTAAATGGAACAAAGAAAGCCTCTTCAACAAGTTGTGTTGGCACAACTGGCTAGCCACTTGCAAAAAAGCGAACTTAGACCCCCAGCTAACATCAAGTATGAAGGTAACATTCAAATGGATTAGGTTTGTCTCTTAAGGAGGATTCCTAACTCTGTGTGCTCCTGTCCACATATAAACATATAGAATTTAGGTTAGGTATATGCGGGGTCCTGCAAGCCCCTTGGAGGGGCCCGGCCAGCGGGAATCAGCTGAGAGGCTCTCGGACGACCGCACCTTTATTTAGCAGGGCTAGAGGACAACCACACCTGTAAAAAATCTGAGAGGTTAATAATAATGACCTTAGGCGATTAGACCGGTCTAAGGCAACTTTATTAGGGTCCAGCATCTCTTATATAGAGAAGGAGAAGGGGGCAGGTAAAAAGTGATGTCAATCATACATTTTGGCGTGAAAGCCATGAGACAAAGGCAGTAAATCATCTTCCAGAAGGGAGGGAGAAGCAGTGACAATTTTACAATTACTCCTAAGTCAGTACCTTTCAAGGAATTACCCTATGACCCTAAAGTAGGGCTTGTAGCCCACTTTCTGGAACTCTCAGCAGTTTTTATGGTGGGGCAAGCTTTGTTGCATTTAGCTATTAACTCAGGAATGTAGTTAAAGGAGTAACTTATATCTGGGAATGGTACCGGGTTGTTTGCTCTCTCCTTGGGCTACAGAGTGAATTATATCCTGCAGCTGCAAATACTTTTCCTGTTAGCTCAAGGGCTTACCGCAAAACTGCACGTAGGCAGCTTTTAGGTGAAAAAGCTGGGCTAAGACAGAAGACAGCAAAAATGATCTCTGACAGGACACTGTCTCCAACAGGTATATATTAAGGAAGAGAGGTGGTGGGGGCAAGAGATGCACTGAGTACAGAAAGATAGGTAATTATAGTACTTGTAAGGAAAAGAAACTAATAGATCAACTTTTGGATATGTATAGGTTTCGTGTCTCAAATACTAATCATTGTGTTAGTGAGATCTATCTGTCTAGGTTTTTACCCTTTGCAGTATTGTCTGCAGAACCTTATATGTCAGCTTTCCTTTTCTATAGAGCAGGTAACCATGTGGTTTTAATTTGACATGGATTGAATTGATGATAATGAGGAGAAGGTAGAAGAATAGGGAGACAAGAAGAAAGAAACAAAAAAACAAAACAAACCAACAATCAAACAACAACAACAACAAAAATACGAAGTAATGAGAAGAGAACAAAACAGAACAAAAACAGAAACAAAGACAAAAAAGGCACCCAACTACTAAAACCCACCACCATCATATAACCATGAGAATGAAAGTAAATAAAATTGAAATAATAAAAAAAAGAAGAAAGATAGAAAAGAGAAGAAAAAGAAAAAATGGTGTGGTAAGGCTTTGTGCTTTATTTTTTTTTTTGCATAAGCACAATAAGTATTTGGGAAATCATTCAGGGAATTCCCATGGCCTAACAAATACAGGCTTTCTCCGCCTTTGTGTATGCAGTCATAGGAACTACTACAGTCTCCATACACACTCATTTTCACACCCCAAGGTCTTTTTATGATGTTCGAAAACTTTTTGCTCAGTTGTGGATGATAATATCAGGCCACTGTAGCTAGATATCTTGATATTTATGTACGTCATATGACAAAGGTTAGAATAGGGTCTTTACGGTTCTAGAAGTTCTGTTCCATCACTGTTTTTGTAATAAGTCTTTTGTAATTAGTCTTTGTTTTTGCTCAGATCCTAAGATTAAGCCTAGGATAAAGTCTTTCAGAATGATTCCAGAAGTTCTGCTCAGTGCCTTGTATATTTTGGAGATTAGCCCCTTATCTGATGGGTATTGGGTGAATAGTTTCTCCCACTCAGTGGGTGGCTCTTGTATCCTGGGCACTATTTCCTTTGAGGTGCAGAAGCTTCTCAGCTTAATATATTCCCATCTGTTAATCTCTGCTTTCACTTGCTTGGAGAGTGCAGTTTCCTCCTTGAAGTTGCCTGTAATGTCCTGGAGAGTTTTGCCTATGTGCTGTTCTATATGTCTTATGGTTTTGGGGCTGATATCGAGGTCTTTAATCCATTTGGATTTTACCTTCATACATGATGTTAGCTGGGGGTCTAATTTCAATTTTTTGCAAGTGGCTATCCAATTGTGCCAACACCACTTGTTGAAGAGGCTTTCCCTGCTCCATTTAGGATTCCCTGCTCCTTTATCAAAAATTAGGTGATTGTATGTCTGGGGAACATTTTCTGAGTATTAAAGCCTATTCCACTGATCTGAGGACCTGTCCTTATTCCAAGACCATGCTGTTTTGATAACTATTGCTTTGTAGTACAGTTTAAAGATGGGGAAAGTAATTCCTCCCATATTATTTTTCCCAATGATTGCTTTAGCTATTCGAGAGTGTTTATTGTTCCAAATGAATTTCAAAAGTGTCTGATCCACTTCTTTGAAGAATGTCATGGGTATCTTTAGAGGGATGGCATTAAATCTGTATAATGCCTTGGGGAGTATTGCCATTTTGATTATGTTAATCCTGCCGATCCATGAGCAGGGTATGTGTTTCCATTTCCGTGTGTCCTCTATTATTTCTTGGAGCAGAGTTTTATAGTTTTCCTTGTATAGGTCCTTCACATATTTAGTCAAGTTGATTCCAAGATATTTGAGTTTGTGTGGCACTATTGTGAATGGGGTTGTTTTCTTAATGTCCATTTCATCCTTATTACTATTGGTGTATAGAAAGGCCATTGATTTTTGTGTGTTAATTTTGTAGCCTGCCACCTTGCTATATGAGTCTATTGTTTCTAGAAGCTTTTTGATAGAGTCTTTAGGGTTTTCTAAGTAGAGTATCATGTCATCTGCAAACAGTGAAAGCTTGACTTCTTCCTTTCCTATCTGGATTCCCTTGATATCCTTTTCTTGCCTAATCGCTATAGCAAGTACTTCCAGTGCTATGTTGAATAGGAGTGGTGAGAGAGGACAGCCTTGTCTTGTGCCAGAATTTAGAGGGAAGGCTTTTAGTTTTTCTCCATTGAGGATAATGTTTGCCACTGGCTTGTGGTAGATGGCCTTCACTATATTGAGAAAGGTTCCCTCCATTCCCATCTTGCTGAGAGTTTTGATCAAGAATGGGTGTTGGACCTTATCAAATGCTTTCTCTGCATCTATTGATATGATCATGTGGTTTTTATTTTTCTTGTTATTGATGTTGTGTATTATGTTGATAGATTTACGGATGTTAAAACAGCCTTGCATTCCTGGGATGAAACTTACTTGATCGTAGTGGATGATCTTCTTAACGAGGCATTGAATCCTATTTGCCAGGATTTTGTTGAGGATCTTTGCATCTGCATTCATCAGCGATATTGGTCTGTAATTTTCCTTTTTTGTAGCATCTCTGTCTGGTTTAGGTATCAAGGTGATGTTGGCTTCATAAAAGCTATTTGGAAGTGTTTCTGCTTGTTCAATTTCATGAAAGAGTCTTGCCAAGATTGGCAGTAGTTCCTCTTGGAAAGTTTGATAGAATTCATTAGTGAATCCATCTGGACCTGGGCTTTTCTTTTTCGGCAGACATTTGATTACTGTTTTAAATTCATCAATGGTGATGGGGGTATTTAGATATGCTTACATCCTCTTCCTTCAACCGTGGAAGATTATAAGAGTCCAAGAATTTATCCATTTCTTCCAGGTTCTCATTTTTAGTGGCGTAGAGTTTTTCAAAGTAGTTTCTGATTACCCTTTGAATCTCTGTCATATCAGTAGTGATCTCTCCTTTTTCATTCCTGATACGAGTTATCAAGTTTCTCTCTCTCTCTTTCTTTGTTAGGTTTGCCAGTGGTCTATCAATCTTGTTTATTTTTTCAAAGAACCAACTTCTGCTTTCGTTGATCTTTCGGATTGTTTTTTGGGTTTCCACTTCGTTGATTTCTGCTCTCAGCTTTGTTATTTCCTTCTGTCTTCCTATTCTTGGGTCCTTTAGTTGAGCATTTTCTAGTTCTATTAGCTGTGTCATTAAGCTACTCAGGTAAGCTCCTTCTTCCTTCCTGATGTGTGCTTGCAAAGCTATAAATTTTCCTCTCAGTACTGCTTTTGCTGTGTCCCATAAGTTCTGATAGTTTGTGTCTTTATTGTCATTTGTTTCCAGGAGCCTTTTGATTTCCTCCTTGATTTTATCTCGGACCCACTGGTTATTAAGCATGAGGCTGTTTAACTTCCAGGTGTTAAAGTGTTTCTTCTGAGTCCCTTTGGAGTTTATAAATAATTTCAGAGCCTTGTGGTCAGCGAAGGTAGTCTGCAAAATTTCTATCCTCTTGATCTTATGGAGGTATGTTTTATGTGCCAGCATGTAGTCTATCCTGGAGAATGTCCCATGTACATTGGAGAAGAATGTGTATCCAGGTTTCTGGGGATGGAGTGTCCTATATATATCCACTAGGCCTCTTTCTTCCATTTCTCTCCTCAGGTCTAGTATATTCTTGTTGGGTTTCAGTCTGGTTGACAAAGCCGTGTTAAGGTCCCCCACAATTATTGTGTTGTTGTTGATATTATTTTTCAGATTTGTCAACAGTTGTATTAAATATTTTGCTGGCCCCTCATTCGGTGCATATATGTTTAGGAGAGTGAATTCTTCCTGCTTTACGTACCCCTTGATTAATATAAAATGTCCATCTTTGTCCCTTACAACCTTCCTGAGTATAAAGTTTGCATTATCTGATATTAGTATGGCCACTCCAGCTTTTTTATGTATGTTGTTTGCTTGGATAATTTTTCTCCAGCCTTTTATTTTGAGTCTATGTTTGTTCTGACTATTCAGGTGCGTTTCTTGTAGGCAGCAGAAGGTTGGATTGAGTTTTTTGATCCATTTAGCCACTCTGTGTCTCTTAACTGGTGCATTTAGTTCATTGACGTTGAGAGAAAGAATTGTCCTGGGATTTAACGCCATCTTTATTTCAAAATTTGGTGTGTCTTTTGGGTAGTCTTGTCTTAGATTAGGTCTTTCAGTTTTTCTCTTAAGACTGGTTTTGTGTCCGTGAAGTTTCTGAGCTGTTTTTTGTCTGTGAAACCATGTATTCTTCCGTCCAACCGGAAAGTGAGTTTTGCTGGGTATAGTATTCTGGGTGAAGCATTCATTTCATTCAGTCTTGTCACAATATCCCACCACTGCTTTCTGGCATTGAGTGTTTCTGGTGACAGGTCTGCTGTAAATCTCAAGAATGCTTGCTTGAACGTGATTTCCCCTTTTGATCTTGCTGTTTTCAGAATTCTGTCTCTATCTGTGGGATTTGTCATTGTGACTAGGATGTGTCTTGGGGTGCTTTTTCTGGGGTCTCTTTTGGTTGGTACTCTTCGGGCATGCAGGATTTGATCACATATATTCTTTAGCTCTGGAAGTTTCTCTTTAATGATGTTCTTGACCGTTGATTCTTCCTGGAAGTTTTCTTCCTGTGTCTCTGGGACTCCAATGATTCTTAAGTTGTTTCTGTTGATCTTATCATAGACTTCTATTTTCATCTGTTCCCATTCTTTGACTAATTTTTCCATTGTCTGCTCATTTGCTTTAAGTTTTTTGTCTAATCTCTCCTGCTGTATGAAATTGTTATGTATCTCATCTTCCACAGCACCAAGTCTATTCTCAGCTTCTGATACCCTGTCCCAGAGCTTATCCATTTTGTCATTCACTTCGTTTACTGACTTTTTCAGTCCTGTTAGTTGACATGTTATTTCAGTTTGGAGTTTTGTGATTTCTGTCTTCATATTTTCTTGGTTCTTATTAGTGTTCTCTTCAACTCGATCCATGGTTTCTTGGAGTCCGTTGAACATCTTCCATATTGCTAGTCTAAAGTCCTTATCTGAGAGGTTGATTAGTTGGTTGGTCATTATCTGGTCCTCAGAATTGTCATCTTCATTCTCTATGTCTGATGCTGGCCTGCGTTGTTTCCCCATTGTCACACTTGTATTGTGGGTTTTTCTACGTGTTGTGGTGGTATTCATTGTCTATATGATGCAGGCAGCACACTCCTCTGGCTCCTCCCTTTCTGGATGGGCTGACTTGCCTCTCAGAAAGGGGAGTCCTCCGTGGATGAAGCCTCACACTGGGTCAAATCTTAGGCCCGAGCATGCAACAGAGAAGACAGTCCGGAGAGAAATGTTTGCTTCTGTGATATAGCACCGTTCTTAGTGTAATTTTTTCTTCTTGTTGCAATGGTGTTCTTTCCTTAGAAAGAGTGCACGGCTTCGTAGCGAAGCGGATCAGCAGTGCTCCACTGGAGCGTCTTTTTGCCCCACTCGCAAGAGTTTCACGCAAGAGGACAGTAGACAGACATATACAGGTCAAACTCACAGTTTTTCACAGTTGGGCCCCACTGGGCCGGTGTACTTTCGTGGATTTTCCCCACCTGTTGTAACACACAGGGAGCCGGCTTTTGCAAAGTTATGCCGGTTTTCATGCTCTGTAGTCCCTCCCTGAAAATCGGGTCTGATTTTTTTTAAGAAATACTTGAATTAATAAAAGATAAATTGGGGCCGAAGAGATAGCATGCAGAAGGACGGTGGTTCAAATCCCGGCATCCCATATGATCCCCAGAGCCTGCCGGAGTGATTTCTGAGCATAGAACCAGGAGTAACCCTGAGCGCTGCTGGGTGTGACCCAAAAAAAAAAAAGATAATGTATTAGCTAAGATATAGATTAGGAGAGAAAGAATGGAAAAACAGAAGAGAAGAGAGAAGAGAAAAGATAGACAAGAAAATACAGTAAAAATTAGTTAAAAATAAATTGGCCCTGTGCATCAAGGTTGAAAGATTTTTTAATTTCTGGACACTTCATTAATGACGTAGTTGAGCTGTGCTAAGTGAAAGATTCAGGGTTAGATAATGGCCGGAGAATATTAGGATAAGGATAGTTTTCATTTCTAGAATAATATGGTAGAGGGGACTATAACAGGTGTCTACCCTATGAAGTTTTGTCCACCACATCTTAAGCTAATGTGGGCTTTATGTAATATAGATTGAGTTGATGAGGATGAAGGAGGGAAAGAAGGTAAGATGTAGGAAGGGAAAAAGAAAAAAGAGAAGAAATAGAAGAAAGAAGAAGAAAAGAAGAAGAAAAAGAAGAAGAAGAGGAGGAGGAGGAAGAAGAAGAAGAAGAAGGAGGAGGAGGAGGAGGAGAAGAAGGTGGTAATTTGCAAAAGCATATTCGATGCTGTGGTGTGTCATTGACTGTTTCATTGACCTGTGGTGTGTCATTGACTGTTTCATGGTCTGAGTGATCATATGATTTAGGTCCTAATAGAAGACATAAACAAAAGGAGATGGGTAAATTGGAATATTTTATCAAGACATTGTCATAATAGGCACTGTATATGGTATCTAGTATAATTGGGCATAGAGGCCTAAAATTAGGGTTTCCACCCTGTTTTCTAGAACCACTGTGGACAAAGAAGCTGAAAGGTTATTTTGTGCCTGATAAAATTAAGGCATTAAAACATATAGTTAGTAAACAGCAGGAGTCCCTGGCTTGCAGTCGTGTTTTGAACCTGCTTCTGTAGATAAATATATTAGGATGTTATTATAGTCCTTTGTAGTTAGAGGGTGATTACTTACGCATTCCTTCTAAACCGGTGTTTCCGTTGTTGCTGGTATCTTTATGGTACAATGGATAGTCAAGGCTTTGTGTTGACCCTCTTCCACTTGATTTGAGGCTACTTCTCGCTATATGCTGACACCTACAGTGTTTGGAGTTTCTGCCCTTTTGATCATTGTGGTTTTTCATGGAGTATTATATGTATATATGTTATATATTCTAAATACCTCAGATAAGTGCTATATTCTGTATTTATCTTTTCTTCTTCTGACTTACTTTGTTTAACATGACATTTTCAAGATTCGTCCATGTTGCTGAGAAATCCATGATTGTATTGTTTCTGACTGCTATGTAATATTCAATTGTGTATATGTACCACATCTTCATGATCCATTCATCTGTTGTTGGACATCGAGGTTCATTCTAAATTTTGGCTATTGTGCTGAGTGGTGCAATAATTAGCAAAGTGCATACATACTTGGGGATGAATGTCCTTCCATCTTGGAGATAGATACCCAGGAGTGCGATTTCTGGGTTATATGGCAACTCAATTCTGAATTTACTAGCACCCTTCATACTGTTTTTCATAGGAGTTGTATCAGGTAGCATTCCCATTAGCAGTAAATGAGAGTTTCTCACCATATCTCTGCCAATAGAGATTGGTCCCTTTATTTTTGATGTGTGCCATCCTCACTGATGTAAGGTGATACCTCATTGTTGTCTTGATTTAGATTTCCCTAATGATGAGTTCAGGTAAGCATGTTTTCATGTGTCTATTGGCCATCTTTTGGTCTTCCTTGGAGAAGTGTCTATTTATTTCTTCTCCTCATTTTTCTATGGCTTTATTAGATTTTTAGAGCTCACCTTTTCGAGTGCTTTGTATATCCTAGATATAAACCCTTTATTTGATATGTTGAGTACAAAAATTTTTCCCATTCTATTAACTACCTTCTAATTTTAACCAGGGCTTTTATTCCATGCAGAAAATTTTTAGTTAGATGTAGTCCCATTTATTTAGGTTTGATGCTAAAGTTCTTGCCATTGGCATTCTATCCTCAAAGACTTTTTTGATATATAGGTCTTGAATTGTTCTGTCTATTTTTTCCACAATAAACTTTATAGATTGGGGTCTGATTTCAAGATCTTTAACCCATTTTGAGTTGACTTTTATATAAGATATGAGGTATGAATCAATCTTTAATTTCTTACAGGTGGTTATCCAGTTGTTCCAACACCATTTGTTGGAGAGACTGTCTTTGTTTCATTTCAAGTTCTTGGCTCTTTTGTCAAATATTAGTAGACCATATATTTGGGGGTATATCTCTGGATATTCTATTCTAACCTATTGGTCTGAAACTCTGTCTTTGTCCCAGTACCATGCTGTTTTGATCATCATGGCTTTATAGTAAAGCTTCAGGTTAGGTAAAGAGATGCCACCCAGTTTCTTGCTTTTCAGTATGTATTTGGCTACCCTGGGTCTTTTGTGGTTCCATATAAGTTTTATAATTTATTGTTGTAAGTCCTTAGTAAATGATGTCTGAATTTAGATAGGAATTTCAATGAATCTACATAGAATTTTAGGTAAAATAAATATTTTGACAATGTTGATTCTACCTACCGATGAGCATGGGATGTTCTTCCATTTCCTTCAGTCCTTTTCAATTTTTTTCTGAAGTGTTTTGTAGTTTTGTTTTTCACTCTCTTGTAAGGTTAATTCTTAGGTACTTGGTATGTTTGATACTATTTTAAATTGGATTGTCCCCTTTATCTCTTTCTTCTCTACTTCTTTATATGTATAGAGGAATGCTACTGTCTTTTGTGTGTTGACATCATAGCCAGCCACTTTGCTATATTGGTTATTTTTGTTTCTAGGAGTTTTGCTGTGAACTCTTTGTAGTTTTCGATGTATATCATATTACCTGAACAAAGAGATAATTTGACTTTCTCTTTCTCTATTTGGATTCCTTTGGTTCCCTTCTCTTGTCTGATTGTTATTGCTAGGACTTCTAAAATTATATAAAATAAGAATGGAGAGAGTAAACAGCCTTGCCTAGTTCCTGACCTTAGACACTGTTAGAAAATGGCATAGGAGATTTCTGAGTAGATCATTTAGAATTAGTTTTGTTTGCTCAAATAAGGTGAGTTTATTTTTGTCCTGGTGCCTATTTCAGGTTATTGTGAAATGAATACTGAAATATGAATATTGAGTTCATTTAAGCTATTTTTCAGAGCTTACATGCACATATGCAATGGAGAATGGAATAAATTTTGTTATGACAAACTTTTATCTAAGTGATTCTATATAAAAGAGAGAGAGAGAAAGAGAGAGAGAGAGCTAGAGGATCAGATAGCATGAAGGCACTGCCTTCCATAAGAAAAACCCAGCTTTGAGCACAACATCATAGGTTATTCAGCCAAAGTCCACCAGGATTCATCCCTGAGCAAAGAGCCAGGAGTAGAGTCTCCACTCTGTGGTATATGGTATCCCCCCATTCACCAAATAATAAATCTTCCAGCAACTTCACTTACCAGTCTCTTGGACTGTGAGAAATAAATTACCACTGTAAAGTCACCTACTTAATGGAGTTTTATTATTACCACAACCAAGTAATGCAAAATAACACATAGCATCCGGTTAACACAAGCTCCTTGTTTATTATTTAATAATAAATTCTTAATTTAAGCACCCTGTTTTTGAACATGTTCAGAGTTGGGTTTCAGTCACAGAATGTACATAGCCCTCTATCAGTGCATCTTTTCCATAGCCAACGTCCCCCATTTCCCTCCCACCCCCATCTGCTGCCTGTCTCTGGGGCAGGCAACACCCAGTTCTTGTCCAGAGTGATCAGTTCCCACTATCGTTTTCATGGTAATTCTTAGTGATCTTAGTGCTCTAACTGGACTGAATGCTCTTTGTGACATGGACTAGAGCTATGCTAAGCTCTTTAAATAAAACAAGAATGCCTCTTTATCAACCATAAATATTGTTTTCCTCATGATTTTAGCAATTGTCATCATTATTTTGATTAGAATATACCTGAATTACAGGGTCCAGAACGTTGGTGCAGGCAGTAGGGTGTTTGTCTTACAGGCACTAACTAGGATGAACTGTGGTTAGATCCCCCAGCTTCCCATATGGTCCCCCAAATCAGGGGCGATTTCTGAGCACATAGCCATGAGTAACCCCGGAGCATCACCGGGTGTGACCCCAACCACAAAAATGAATATACTTGATTTACAGCTTAACTTGCAAACAATGATTAAACCAATTCTGGTTATTATGCCAAATAAGTTAAGAAATTAAGGAGCTGATGATTACTTACATAAAATATGTTAAAATAACATGAAAATATTACAGTATGAGGAATATATATTTGTGTGAGATTGGCATTAACACTTATTCTATCCCTCTTTGTTATGATTATGCCTATGACTAGGAGGCATAACATGTGACTAGAATAATTCCTATTTGCATGTTGACAAAATTCTTTAAATTTTTTGTTATTCTAACACCATGGATTGCAGCAAGAGTATAGTGTCTGGGGCATTTGCCTTGCATGCGGCCAAAATGGGTTTGATTCCAGGCATTGAATATGCCCCCATAACCCTCTCCCACCAAGAGTGATCTCTTAGAGCAGAGCCAGGAATAAGCCTGAGCCATGTTGAGTTGACTGGCCCAAAATAAAATAAAAATAAATAAATGTTCTGGTGAGTTCCTCTGTGTGTATTTACACACTCCTCCCCATCTTTAATATGTGGTTGGTTCTAACTAGTAATCCAAATGTAAAGATACTTAATAACACAAAAATAATTTTTCTGTATTTTCTAATGTGAACCACTTTCTCCTTATGAGACATGACCCCACTGTAAAGACAGTCCTTTACCCTGATGATGACTAGTAAACCCAATGGTCATAGCCACAAAAAATTTATATTTGGAACACTGTTCCCTTTTAAACAGAAGAATATTTTAACGTGTGTGAAATGGTGGCAATAAATGTCATTAAACAAATAGCTTTTTGACTGTGTTTGAAATAATTTTATGAACAAAATGAACAGATATTTACTAAAAAAATTAGTAACAGCCTTTGTCGTTGACTTTGGGTTTGGTGTTTAAGTCTGATAATTTTTAATTTCCACTCAATGTTTATATGACTGCATATGACTGTTTGGTCCTGATACCATTTATTTTCGCCTCTCAATTTATGGGGCAAAACTAGATGATTCAAGTTATGTTGTTCTGTTGGGATAAAACTGGGAGTAGTCTGTCTAGAGGTTATAAATAACAAATTAAAAGAAGAAAGGGAAAAAAGAGAAAAAACATAAAAAAACAAGATCATCAACTACATAAAAGCACAATAGCAACAAAAACAACAACAAAACAACCAAATAATAACCATGAGAAAGAAAAGAAAAAAGAAGAGAAAGGAGGGCTGATTAACAAGATTTTTTTGCCTTTTTTTTTTTTTTTTTTTTTGCATAGGCACAGTAAGTATTGCGGAAATTAGAAGGGGAATTCCCTTGGCTTAAGAGACACAGGGTTTCTCTGTCCTTGAAGCATACTGTCATGAAAACAACTTCAGGCTCCGTGCCCACTCATTTTCACACCCCGAGGTCGTTTTATGGTGTTAGGAAAACTTCCCGCTCAGTTGTGCCTCTGTAACTAGAGATCTCGGTATTTGCACAGGTCATAGAACTAAGTTTAAGATAAAAAAACGGCCTCTTTTAAAACACTATCATTTTATGTTAGCAGAATCAAAAGACAAAAAAACTACTTCCCCAAGATCTAGGTTAATTCTTATACACATATGGCTTGATATGAACTGAATCCTTCCTTAGTATCTCTCACTATTCTCTCTTCTCTCTCTATCTCCCTGAATATTCTTCACTTTAGGAATCTTGAAATCAGAAACCTTTCCCCAAACACTACCAGTCTCACTAAAACAAACTAGTAGAAATTTGTCACTACTTTAGGCAATGAGAAACTTCCAAAAAGTATTACTAAAATGTTCCAATTCCTCAGGCCTCCTCTGTCATGGCCACAGCAGTAGAAGTGATCAGTACACTTGTGCACAAGGTGAGGTCATTGCTCACAAACCTATATCACATATGGCCCCTCCCTCTCACGGACACTGTGTCCCATATCACTAATTATCAGGGAGATGCAAATCAAAACAATGAGGTGACATCTCATGCTAGAAAGACTGGCACCCATAACACAAACAAGAACTACCAGTGATAGCATGGATGAGAGGAGAATAGAACTTCCATTTAGTGCTGGTGGTGATTCTGTATAGTCCAGCCTTTCTGGCACACGATATTGATGTCCCTCAAATTATGAGAAATCGCGATTCCATTTGTTCCAAAAGTACTACTCCTAGAAATATACCATAAGAACACAGAACACAATACAAACATTCCACCGACACTCTTATGTTCATTGAAGCACTATTTACGATAGCTAGAACCTCAAAACAGCCCCTGAGCCTGACAACAGATGAGTAGCTAAAGAAAGTGGCATAATTACACAATGGTATACTATGCAGCTGTTAGGAAAAATAAAATCATGAAATTTGTCTATTCATGGGTGTACAAAGAGACTGTAATTCACACTGAGTGAAAAGAGCCATAGGGAGAGAGATAGAAACAGACTAGTTGCACTCAACTGTTGAATTTAAGAAAAATGAATAAATGAATAAGAGAAATTGAATAAACTTTTACAGAAACTTGAGATTTTACCAGAAACCCAAATTTGTACTTGCTTCATTGGGTAAATTCAAATTGTGCTTGCAAATGGTGGCATGTTATTTTTTCAGTTTTATTAGTTTTTTAAATAATTTCTTTTCTTTTCTTTTCTTTTTTTTTACTCCTGGTTCTGTGCTCAGAAATTGCTCCTGGCAGGTTTTGGGGATTATATGGGATGCCTGAATTCAAACTACCATCTCTCCTGCATGAAAGGCAAATCTCTGTCTCCTTTTCCCTCCAAATTTTTTTCATTGACCTATTGCTTTATTCCAAGGCTAAAATTTAAATACATTTTTCATTCTGACTATCTCATTATTTATTTGACTCAAAGAAGTTCTGGACATTGGCTAAGGACAGAGAAAAATTTTTTTATTTTCTAACAAACCCAACTACAAACATGTTTATAATTATAGTGCTTAAACAGACACTATTATAAGAAAAGAAATTAAAAATAAATCTTCAGTCCATTTTTTCTTCTCTTCTTTTTCTTCTTCCTTTCTTCTTTTTTCTCTTATTCTTCTTTCTCCTCTTCTTCCTCCTCCTCTTCAATTTCTTCCCCTTCTTTTTCTTTCTTCTCCTCTTTTTCATTTTCTTCCTCTTCCTCTTTCCTTGTCTTCTTTTTTCTCTTTTCCTTCTACCTCTTCTCCCTCTTTTTTCTTCTTCCTCCTACTCTTCTTGCTCTATTTATTATTCTTCCTCTTCCTCCTCCTCTTCTTTTTCTTCTTCCTCTTCTTCCTTTATTTTATTCTTCCCCTTCTTCCTCTACATTTTTTTGGGGGGGGTCACACCCGACAGCGCTCAGGGGTTACTCCTGGCTGTATGTTCAGAAATCACTCCTGGCAGGATTGGGGGACCATATGGAATGCCAGGATTCGAACCACTGTCCTTATGCATGCAAGGCAAATGCCTTACCTCCATGCTATCTCTCTGGCCTCCTCCTCCTCCTCCTTCCCTCCTCCTCCTCCTCCTCCTCCTCCTCCTCCTTCTTCTTCTTCATATCCTTTTCCTATTCTCACTGTTCCTCCAACACTTTTTTATATTCTCTTCTTGGATTTCTGGGACTCCAGTGATTCCTATGTTGTTTCTGTTGAGTTTACCAAAGGCTTCTAATTTCATCTGTTCATATTTTTGAGTAGTTTGTTCATTGTCTGATCATTTGCTTTGAGGTTATTTTTGCAATCTCTTCCAATGAAGTTCTGCAACTTATCCTCTAGCTCCCTAACCCCGTCCTCAGCTACTGTTACTCCTTTGGAGATGCTTTTCATTGAGGTGTTCATGTCATCAACCAAATTTTTCAGACCTCTTATTTCAGTTGTAAGTTCTACCATTATGGTCTGTTCTGCTCAATCTATGCTTGCTTTGAGTTCTTTGAGCATCCTCCACAATAATACTCTAAATTCCTTATCTGAGAGGCTTTTTAAGTCATCTTCAATCTCTATGCGTGCTGTTTTCCTGCATGGTTTCCTCGTTGCAATACTTGTATAGTGGTTTTTTACTAAGAGCTGTACGGGGGTTCATGGGTTAGAAAAAGCTATGCAGAGCTGCTGTTTTCCACTGCCTCCACCTTATTGGGTGGGGCCTTTACCAGGTTTGGGCCCTGAAGATTGTGTTCAATAGAGTCTTCTTGACTGTCTTGTGCAGGAAAGCAGACAGGGAACAAGGCAGCAGTCCTTTATAATGTCTCTCATATGCCCAATCACATGGCAAGGAACAGCACCAACCTTATTGGGTGGGGCTCTTATGGGATTTGGGACCTGTAGATTGTGTTTTATTGTATCTTCTGAGCTGTCTTGTATAGGAAAGCCATCTTATTATTAAAATAGTGTTCCAACACCAATCCCACATCAGTGAGACCTACTTCCACCAATATTCCCAGTTTCCCACACACCAGCCAGTATGTCCTTTTGTAAGAACAACCAAACTTAATTCACATTGATTGATACATCACAAAAGCGATTGGGGTTCCAGTGTGATACAACAGTGCTAGGGCGTTTGCCTTGCACATGACTTATCTAGGACCACTCTTGGTTCGATTCTCAGTTTCCCTGGCACGTTTTCCTCCAGCCAGGAGCAATTTCTGAGGGCATAGCCAGGAGTAATCCCTGATCATCACAGGGTGTGACCCAAAAAAGCAAAAATAAAATTAGATTATCAAAATTTAGAATAGGAGACTCAGTTAGGACTTTTATATCTCTCACATGATGTTACAAAAGCCATTGAGGATTTATAAGCCTGTTGATGGATTCCTTTGATATCTTTTCTTGCCTAATTGCTATGGCAAGTACTTTCTGTACTATATTAAATAGGAGTGGCAAAGAAAGGCAGCCTTACTTTGTACTAGATTTTAGAGGAAAGGCTTTCAGTTTTATTACATTGAGTATAATATTTACCATTAGCTTGTTGTAAAAGGCCTTGACTATATTGAGAAAATTTTCTTCTGTTCCCATCTTGCTCAGAGTTCTTATCATGAATGGATTTTTGGCCTCATAAAATGCTTCTTCTGGGGCCGGGAAGGTGGCGCTAGAGGTAAGGTGTCTGCCTTGCAAGCGCTAGCCAAGGACAGACCACAGTTTGATCCCCCGGTGTCCCATATGGTCCCCCCAAGCCAGGGGCAATTTCTGAGCTCATAGCCAAGAGTAACCCCTGAGCGTCAAACAGGTGTGGCTCAAAAAACAAAAAAAAAATGCTTCTTCTGCATCTATTAATATAATCATATGGTTTTTATATTTTTTGTTGATTGAGATGATTGATTTATGTGTGTTAAAACCTCCTTTCATCTCTGAAATGAAACCTACATGGCCATGGTGTATGACCTTCTTGATGAGGGCTTGAATAGTATTTGCTAGAATTTTGTTGACTATATTTGCATCTATTTTCATCAGAGATAATTTCTACAATTTTCTTTTTTGTAGCATCTCTGTCTGCTTTTGATATCAGGGCGATCTCCATTTTTGCATTTCTAATTGGTTTGTTAAGTTTCTCTCTATCTTTCTTTGTGAGTTTTGCTAATGGTTTGTCAATCTTCTTAATTATTAAAAAAACAAATTTTGTTTTAATAGATCGTTCAGATTTTTCTTTGAATATTCACTTCATTGATTTCTGCTCTAAGCTTTGTTATTTCCTTCTGTCTACCTATTCTTGGTTTCTTTTGTTGATCAATTTTTAAGTTTATAAGCTGTGTCATTAAGTTATTTATGTAGACTACTTTCTTCCTCGTGAGTGCTTGCAAAGCTATAAACTTTCCTCATAGAATTGATTTTGCTATGTCCTATAAATTTTGATAATTTCTGTATTTTTTGCATTTGTTTTCAGGAATATTATGAATTACTTTTATTTCATCTCTGACTCACTTGTTTAATAGTAAGCTGTTCAATTTCTAGGTATTATGGTTTTTCTTTTGTGTCCCTTTGTAGTTCACTTCTAATTTTGTTGTATTGTGGTTTCAGAAGTTAGTCTGTACCATTTTTATCGTCGTGATTTTATGGAGTTATGTTTTATGAACCAGCATGTGTTTTATCCTAGAAATTACCCGTGTGCATTGGAGAACAATCTGTATCCAGTTTTCTGGGAGGTGAAGATCCCTATTTGTATCTACTAGACCACTTTATCCCATTTCTCCTTTTAGAACTAGTATATTCTTGTTAGGTTTAATCCTGATGGATCCATCAAGGGCAGTATTGAGGTTTCCCACTATTATTGGGTTAGTATTGATACCTTCTTTCAGATTTGTCCACAATTGTTTCAGATATTTTTTCTGGTCCCTTATTGGGCTTACGAGTGTTTATGTTTAGGAGTGTGAATTTTTTCTGTCGTACTTATACCTTGATTATTACCAAATGTCTGTCTTTGTCCCTTATAATTTCTTAAGTCTAAAGTTTGTGTTACCTGATATTAACATGAACACTCCAGCTTTTGAAGAGAGTTGTTTGCTTGGATGATTGTCTTCCAACCGTTGATTTTGAGTCTATGTTTGTTCTGACTAGTCAGATGCATTCTTGTAGGCAGCAGAATCTTGCATTCATATTTTTGATCCCTTTTGCCACTCTGTGTATCTTAAATGGTGCACTTAACATTGAAAGAGATAATAGTCATGGGGTAAAGTGACATCTTTGTGGAAGAGTTTGCTGTGCATGTGTTTGTCCCTTCTTAAAATTAGACCTTTTATTTTGTCTTTAAATGTTATTTTAAGTCTATAAATCTATGCGCTGTTGTTTATTTATGAAGCTAGGTATTCAAACCTGACTGTGAGTCTAGCAGGGTGAATTATTCTAAACTAAGCATTCATTTTAGTAAGTTATGTCACTATATACCACCACTGTTCTGACCTTGAGGGTTTCTTGTGACAGGTCTGCTTTAAATATTAAGGGTGATCCTTTGAATGTAATGTCCCTTTTTGATCTTGCTGCTTTCTGTAACCTAACATTTTCTGTGGGATTCGTCATTGTAACTAGATTGTGTTTGGGGTGCTATTCTGCAGATTGTTTTTAACTGGTAGACTTAAGGCATGAAGTATTTGGTTGCATGCACTCTTAATCTCTGGGGATTTCTCTGTAATGATTCCTTGACTATGATTCATGGGGACTTTCTTCCTGGGTCTCTGTCACTCTAATAATTCTTATGTTGTTTCTGCTTAGTTTATCAAAGGCTTCTATTTTCATCTGTTAATAGTATTTGAGGATGTTTTCCATGGTCTAATCATTTGTTTTTAGTCTATTTCCAGTTTCTTCCATTGTTTGACATTATTATGCATCTTATCTTCCAATTCGCTGATTCTGTCCTCAGCCTCTGGTTTTCTCTTGGAGAGGCTCTCTATTGATGTTTTCATTATGTCTACTAAGTTTTTCAGATTTGTTATTTCAGTCTGAGATTTCTAGTTCTTATTTTTTATCCTCCTCTCTCTCTCTCTCTCTCTCTCTCTCTCTCTCTCTCTCTCTCTCTCTCTCTCTTTGGTTTTTGGGTCACACCAGCAGCACTGAGGGGTTAGTCATGGTGCTATGTTCTCAGAAATCGCTCCTGGCAGGCTTAGGAGACCATCTGGGATCCCAGGATTTGAACCACCAATCTTCTCCATAAAAGGCAAACGCCTTACCTCCATGCTATCTCTCCGACCTCTATCCTCTTCATTTTTATTTGTAGTTCATTTAGCTCATTCTTTGTTTCTTTAAATTCTGTGATAATATTTCACATATCTTTTCTAAATTCCTTATCTGAGAGAATAAATAGGTCGTAGGCACGCTTTGGGTCATCAGAGATCACATCTTTATTCTCTGTGCATAGAGGAGACCTGCATTGTTTCCGCATTGTCATGCTTATAGTGTGATGTTTTCTACATATTGCTGTTGGATATATTAAATACAACATGTGCACTATTGAGGAGCAAAGCAGAGTGGCCAGTTTCTTCTGACTCTCCCCTTCATGATTAGGGTGAGTTCATGTTCATTGATGTGTCTTCTGCAGGCTTCTCTGAGTAAAGTTGGCCCAGCATTGGCAGCTGCAGGTCTAGATGGCAGCTGTGAGAAAAAAAGCATGAAGCAGGGATCAGGCTCTGCCCTAGTTCTTGATTTTAAAATATTTCTCATTCAAGATTACAAATTATATTCACTGTTAATTAAGAGATACATTCTAATTAAAAGTCCAGAAAAAATTTTTCACTTTTTAAATAAATTCATTGTATATCATTAAGTTTGTTTCAAAAATTCATTGGAATATATAGGTCTGTAAATGTATGTACAGTGTTGACTTTCTCTCTTCTAATGGTACTGGAGATTTTCAATTAATTCTCATGTTGATGGTTCTGCTTTCTTGGTTTCTTGCTTTTACCTGTATTTAACACCCAGTTCCAAGCACATAATTTAACTCCTGACAATCCTGCAAATGTCATGAGAATTTGCTTCCATCTTGTTCTACGTTGTAAAGTCTCACACAGGGCAGGAACAATACTACAGTAGTTCAGGAATTTTACTTGTCGACTGTCAATCAAGAATTTTATCACTGACCTTATATGTGGTTCCTGAACCTTCCAAAAATTACCCTCAGTGCAGAGTTGGAAAATATCCAAGTGTTTGGGTTCACCCATTAAGCAACAGTCAATAAAGAATAGATATTAGGCTACACCACAACAGCACAGAAATATCTATTGGGGTAAAATGTCTGTAATGAGCCATCTTTCTCAAGGAAACAATTGCTGCCATCTCTCAGATGATAGTGCATTTATTGAAAGAACACCCTTCATGATTGTGACAGTAGGAGCCATCATATTATCACAGACTATCATTGGAGTATTGGGCAATTTCTCTCTTCTTTCTGCGCATCTGCTCCTTAGCTGCACTGGAGCACGGCTGAGAGCCATAGACTTGATTCTCATGCACCTGACTATTGCCAACTCCTTAATTATTCTCTCAAATGGAGTCCCCCAAACAATGGCAGAATTCGGGATCAAACAGTCCTTCAGTGATTTAGGATGCCATCTTCTGTCCTATATTCATAGAGTGGGCAGGGGTGTGTCCATGGGAAACTACTGTCTCTTGAGTGTCTTCCAGGCCATCAAGATTAGCCCCAGAGACTCCTGCTGCAAGCATTTGAAATTCAAAGCACCACAGTATGTCACTTTATCTGTTTCTCTCTCCTGGATCCTCCACATGTTTGGCAATTTATTTTTTCCTCTGCACATATTGTATGTATCTAATACATGGAGCTTGAAAGACATAAGTAAACAAAACTGGGGGTTCTGTCATGTAACCTACATTGACAATGTCTCTGTGCCAGTATATATCACATTAATTGCATTCCCTGAAATTTTATGTACAGTGCTTATAGTCTGGACTAGTGGTTCCATGATTTTATTCCTGCACAGGCACAAGCAAAGAGTCCAACACATTCACCAAAATCATGCTTCCTCCAGAATCTCAGCTGAGAGGAGAGCCACCCAAAGAATCCTTGTTTTAGTGAGCTCCTTTTTGTGTTTCTACTCACTGTCTTCCCTCGTTCGAATGTGGTTGGCTCTATTTCCTGATAAAAATAGATGGTTATTTAATGTTGGAATCATAATTTCTCTGTGTTTTCCCATTGTGAGTCCCTTTTTGGTTATGAAAGATGATGCCACTGTATTCAGACTTTCCTTTGTTCTGATAATGAATAGAATATCCCATAATTGCAACCACAACTAGTTAAGTCATAGATTTTGAACACTGTTCAGATATATCAGAAGCATATTTGTCAAAAATGTTAGAATTTTTTAAAAAAAGCCCTATATCATTGATATACACAAAATCAAACTAAAAGCTATTGAGTGTTGTGTTTGTAAAAATGGGATCTTTGTGGGGACGGACTGATAGCACAGCGGTAGGGTGTTTGCCTTGCACGCAGCTGACCCTGGTCATACCTTAGTTCAATCTTCCGTCATCCCATATGGTCCCCCAAGCCAGGGGCGATTTTTAAATTTCAGCAATAAGCCTTAGTTTCATAGATGTGGCCCCAAAACAAAACAACAACAACAACAACAACAACAAATGATTCCATGAGGAGCTGTTGTACAGATTCATAAGAAACAATGGATAGAAGAAAATGGAATGAGAGTATGGGTGGAAATAGTTTGGTCCATTAGTCCTGAAGGGATTCTGGAAAAAAAAAAACTGCCTTGTTAGTGCTTGGCCGGTTTAGAGCACATATTGAAAACTCAACAAATTGCTTTAAATATATGAAGACTCATCTAGCCCTAATTCTGGGGGTCTTACCAGCCAGTTGCACCCTCTTAATATTTTCATTAACAAATCATTTAAATTTTATATCAGAAAAGTGGAACAAATAGATGAGTGCTGATAATTATGATCTGAAAACTTCTAGACGAATGAAGAAGCCCACTATCACTCAAGTTTGTGAATGGGTGAGAACATCATGGAACACAGTAAAGGATGAAATCATTGTACAGTCATTCAAAGAGCGTGGCATTAGAAGTGCTTTAGATGAAACTGAAGATTTTATTGTATATCAAGATAGTGAAGTAAATTATTCCAGTGATTGTGAGCAAATGTGCTTCATAAATTCTGACTCAGTGATGATTTCATGAGGTTCCAAAAAAACTAGAAGAGTACTCAAAACTTAAACTATTTCCATTTGTTGACAGTCATAATGATTCTTTCTTTAAATAATATCTTTATTTAAACACCTTGATTATACTCATGATTGTAGTTGGGTTTCAATCATATAAAGAACACCCCCTTCAACAGTGTAATATTCCTTGTACATTCTTAATGTCACATTGACTGCTGTTTACTTAACATGGATAAAATATTATTGTGTTATTGTTCATTTACTGTCTGGGGCTGTGGGATCGCTCTGCCCTGCCGTGCCTTTGTTCACTTTGAGGACTTCGGGGGAAACTCCTATCTCTGTCTGCCTGAAACTGTGCTTCTGAATTTCCGAAGGTTTCCTCAGGGGCCTAGGGAGCGCACCCCCAAAAAACTGCATTTTGAAGCTTGTGAGTGCCTACATTCTGGGGCTGCGGGATCGCTCTGCCCTGCTGTGCCTTTGTTCACTTTGAGGACTTCGGGGGAAACTCCTATCTCTGTCTGCCTGAAACTGTGCTTCTGAATTTCCGAAGGTTTTCTCAGAGGCCTAGGGAGCGCACCCCCAAAAAACTGCATTTTGAAGCTGGTGAGTGCCTACATTCTGGGGCTGCGAGATTGCTCTTCCCTGCCGTGCCTTTTTTCACTCTGAGGACTTCGGGGGAAACTCCTATCTCTGTCTGCATAAAACTGTGCTTCTGAATTTCTGAAAGTTTTCTCAGAGGCCTAGGGAGCGCACCCCAAAAAAACTGCATTTTGAAGCTGGTGAGTACCTACATTCTGGGGCTGCGGGATCGCTCTGCCCTGCTGTGCCTTTGTTCACTCTGAGGACTTTCAACTAGAGGTAGCAGAAGAGCTCAGCCGCTTCGCTTCCCTTCGCAGCCACGAACTCTTCCTAATCAATGAACCCAACACAACACGCAGGAAAAACCATACTACAAGCGTGACAATGGGGAAAACTCGCAGGCAAACACCATCCATAGAGAATGAAGATGAAAGCTCGGTTGACCTAATAAATTCCAACCACCTGATTAACCTTTCAGATAAGGAGTTTAGAATAGAAATATGGAATATGTTTGTAGAACTCAAAAAGAGCATAGATCGATCTGAAGAGAACACAAAGATGGAAATCAGAAAACTCCAAACTGAAATAAAAGATCTGAAAAATATGTTGCTCAACTGAAAACTACAATGGATAGCCTAGCCAACAGAACACCCTGCTACTGAACAACCAGTGGGTCCAAGATGAAGTCAAAGAAGAAATCAAAAGTTTACTAGAAACAAATGACAATGAAGACACAAACTGCCAGAATCTATGGGACACAACAAAAGTGTTCCTGAGAGGAAAATTTATAGCTCTACAAGCACACATCAGGAAGGAAGAAGGGGTATACCTGAATAACTTAATGACGCAGCTCATAAAATTAGAAAATGACCAACAAAAGGAACCAAAAATAGGGAGACAGAAGGAAATAACAAAGCTGAAAGCAGAAATCAATGAAGTGAAAAACCAAAAAAAAATATGAAAGATCAACGAAAGCAGAATTTGGTTCTTTGATAAAATAAACAAGATTGATAGATCATTGGCAAAACTTACAAAGAAAGAGAAACCTGATAACCCATATTAGAAATAAAAAGGGGGAGATCACAACATATATTGCAGAGATCCAAAGGGTAATCAGAGACTACTTTGAGAAACTTTATGCTACTAAACATGAGAACCTAGAAGAAATGGAAAAATTCTTGGACACTTATAACCTTCCACAATTAAATAAGGAGGATATAGCATCTCTAAACATTATCATCACTATTGAGGAAATTGAAACTATAATAAAACATCTGCCCAAAAAGGAAAATCCAGGCCCAGATGGTTTTCCTAATGAATATTTGCAAATTTTTCAAGAGGAGCTACTACCAATCCTAGCCAGGCTCTTCCATGAAATTGAAAAAACGGGAACACTCCCAAACAGCTTTTATGAAGGCAACATCACCTTGATACCAAAACCAGACAGAGATGCTGCCAAAAAATAAAATTACAGACCAATATTCCTGATGATTGCAGATGCAAAGATCTTCAACACAATCCTGGCAAATAGGATCCAATGCATCATCAAGACGATCATACACTATGACCAAGTAGGTTTCATCCCAGGAATGCAAAGATGGTTTAACATCCGTAATTCTACACATACATCATACACAACATCAACAACAAGAAAAATAAAAATCACATGATCATATCAAAAGATGCAGAGAAAGCATTTGATAAGGTCCAACATCCATTCTTGATAAAAACTCTCAGCAAGATGGTAATAAAAGGAACCGTTCACAATCTAGTTGAAGCCATCTACCACAAGCAAATGGCAAATATTATACTCAATGGAGAAAAAATAAAAGCCTTCCCTCTAAATTTGGGTACAAGCAAGGCTGTATGCTCTCACCACTTCTCTTCAAAATAATACTGGAAGTGCTTGCTATAGTGATCAGGCAAGAAAAATATATCAAAGGAATCCAGATAGGAAAGGAAGAAGTCAAGCTCTCATTGTTTTCAGATGACATGATACTCTACTTAGAAAACCCCAAAGACTCTACCAAAAAGCTTCTAGAAACAATAGACTCATATAGCAAGGTGGCAGGCTACAAAATTAGCACACAGAAATCAATGGCCTTTTTATACACCAATAATGATAGGGAAGAGATGGACATCAAGAAGGCAATCCCATTCACATTAGTGCCACACAAACTCAATTACCTTGGAGAAAACTTGACCAAATCGTGAAGGACCTATACAAAGAAAACTATAAAGTCCTGCTCCAAGAAATAAGAGAGGACACACAGAAATGGAAACACATACCCTGGTCATGGTTTGGCAGGATTAACATCATTAAAATGGCAATATTCCCCAAAACATTATACAGATTTAATGCAATGCCCTTAAAAATACCCATGACATTCTTCAAAGAATTGAATCAAACACTTTTGAAATTTATCTGGAACAATAAACACCCTTGAATAGCTAAAGTACTCCTAAGGATAAAGAAAATGGGATGAATTAATTTCCCCAACTTTCAACTGTACTACAAAGCAATAGTTATCAAAACAGTGTGGTATTGGAATAAAGACAGACCCTCAGATCAGTGGAATAGGCTTGAATTCTCAGACAATGTTCCCCAGACATGCAATCATCTAATTTTAGACAAAGGAGCAATAAATCCTAAGTGGAGCAGGAAAAACCTCTTCAACAAGTGGTGCTGGTAGAACTGGTTAGCCACTTGCATAAAAGCAAACATAAACCCCCAGTTAACATCATTTACGAAGGTAAAATCCAAATGAATTAAAAACCTTGATATCAGACCTGAAACCATAAGGCATATAGAACAACACATCAGTAAAACACTCCATGGCATTGAGACTAAAGGCATCTTCAAGGAGGAAACTGCCCTTTCCAAACAAGTGGAAGCAGATATCAACAGATGGGAATATATGAAGCTGAGAAGCTTCTGCACCTCAAAAGAAATAGTGCCCAGGATACAAGAGCCACCCACCAAGTGGGAGAAACTATTCATCCAACACCCATCAGATAAGAGGCTAATATCCAAAATATACAGGGCACTGACAGAACTTTACAAGAAAAAAACATCTAATCCCATCAGAAAATGGGGAGAAGAAATGAGTAGACACTTTGATAAAAAAATAAATACAAATAGCCAAAAGGCACATGAAAAAATGCTCCTCATTACTAATCATCAGGGAGATCCAAATCAAAACAATGATGAGATACCACTTCACACCACAGAGACTGGCGCACATCACAAGGAATGAGAACACTCAGTGCTGGCGGGGATGTGGAGAGAAAGGAACTCTTATCCACTGCTGGTAGGAATGCCGTCCAGTCCAACCTCTATGGAAAGCGATATGGAGATTCCTCTAAGATCTGGAAATTGAGCTCCCATTCGACCCAGCTATTCCACTCCAAGGGATATACCTTAAGAACACAAAAATACAACTCAAAAACCCCTTCCTCATATCTATATTTTTGAAGCACTATTCACAATAGCCAGGCTCTGGAAACAACCAAGATGCCCTTCAACAGACGAATGAGTAAAGAAACTGTGGTACATATACACAATGGAATATTATGCAGCCATCAGGAGAGATGAAGTTATGAAATTTTTCTATACATGGATGTACATGGAATCTATTATGCTGAGTAAAATAAGTCAGAGGGAGAGAGAGATGCAGAATAGTCTCACTCATCTACAGGTTTTAAGAAAAATAAAAGTCATTTTTGCAACAATCCTCAGAGACAATGAGAGGAGGGCTGGAAATTCCAGCTCACTTCATGAAGCTCACCACAAAGAGTGGTGAATGCAGTTATAGAAATATCTACACTGAGAACTACCATAATCATGTGAATGAATGAGGGAACTGGAAAGCCTGTCTGGAGTACAGGTGGGTGTGGAGTGGGATGGAGGGAGATATGGGACATTGGTGGTGGGAATGTTGCACTGGTGAAGGGAGTGCTCTTTACATGACTGAAACCTAATCACAATCATATTTGTAATCAAGATGTTTAAATAAAAAAAATTGGAAGCAACACAGTCTGCATGGACAAATAAACAAAGGAGTAAACTTGAGGTTGATCCAACAATGAAATTAATCCCAGTCTAAACCAAGATGTGAACATAGATTTGGGTACTGTAAAATTCTGGAGTAGAAGGATGAGACCACACAATTGGAATAAAATTTAATACGTTAATCCATCTGCCAACAAGACTCCCCTGCCTAGTCAACCAGGGACATCCCCCAAAGGAGATCAGCCCCACCCAAGTTTATTATGAAGATTATATAGGAAAGGAATATACGGAGGTTACAGCTTTCTAATGATCCTTAAAATGATTGGCACTTCTCTAGGGGTACTTTCCTACTACTTCCTGTCCCTTCCCTGATAGGCTACCTGGTATGGCCAGGTACCTTGGAATGGGGTCTATGGAAATAAGCTTGTTAAGACCTAATATATGGCTTATACCATGTGGCCCTTACGAAATGAAATCTCTACCTGCTCAGAATCTGAGAAGCTAGCCATGTGGCCTTTACAAAATGGTATCCCTCCTTGTACAAAATTCAGGTCCCTATAGGGACTATGTGTCAAAATGGAAAACCACCTGTTAGAGCAAAAAGCCAGTCACTGGAGGACAAATGTAACCTGGCTCTCATGAGATGGGTGTCTCTCTTCATATAGTTATCCTTAGCCTTGGGAATAGCATGTGAACTTGATAGAGCTAGTAGAAATGTCAGATTGATTTTGACCACTGAGAAGACAATCCCACGAATTTTCTCCGAGTTTTACTTTGTAAATGGGTAGAAGAAGGAAGCAGAAGTGGGTAGGGTAAAGCAGGGATGGAGAATCAAAGTCATTGATAAGGACATGGAGCTAGGGTGGGTGGAAGAGATATATGGAGGGAGAGTGTCACTCTCTTCCTCACAGGTTGTGTCACTCTCTACTCACACCTGCAGCATTTCAGGGTTCCTGCTCATTCTTCACACAGTTGTACCACTGGATATAGCACAACAGCCAAAAAAAATTATTTTCAATAGGAGCTGGAGCAGTGACACAAGCGGTAGGGAGTTTGCCTTGCATGGGTTAACCTAGGACTGACCCCAGTTCGAGCCCCTGGCATTCCATATGGTCCCACACTCCAGGAGCAATTTCTGAGGTCATAGTCAGGAGAAACCCCTGAGCATCACCAGGTGTGGCCCAAAAAGACAAAAAATTACTGTCATCAAAGTATTTTCAACAAACTCTTTGATTATTATCATTTACCCCCTTGTGTATTTTTTTTCATATGACATAGGGATCATGAACTAAATTTTTCCATTGTCCTATTTGATATTATCTTTTAGGTCGGGTTATTTTCTGGTTTGGGGGTCTTTCTAGCATTGCTGAGACATTACCACAAATTGAGTTTTGATGCTTAACGATCAGGAAATGATGGGGATCCAATTCAGTCATCCTAAAAACCCTTTAAGATATGTCATTGGTCTTCCTGCTATGTCATGTCCAGCAAGGCTGAATAAAGTTGCTTAGAAGACAAATAAAAACGAAAAGTATGTTTTAAATTATAGATACATGACAAACATCTTTCTTCATCATTTGGTCTTGGATATCCAATTCTTCTGGCAATAATATTTCAGTTTCCAAAATGACTTCTGAATCTTGCAACTCTTGTATGCTGTGAGCACAATCAATATTAGTAAAGAAATTTTTCTGTCACAGCTGATGCCTCCTGTTCACCACAGCACCCAGAAACATGTGGTTATGTGGTTTACCCTAAGTTTTACCTGTACTTCTGAATGGGCAAGGGGTATCTTAGGTGAATATTTTCTTGTCTAAAATGAAATTTAAATACACGGGAAGAACCTTACTTAAGAGATGCCTCCTCATGCATTAGAGGAAAAGGCATGCCTTTTCCTTTAGTCTAGTCTTCAAAAGAAAATCTTATAATGAGAATATGATAAAATCTTATATTAAAAATGCAATATATGGAAATATTTCTCTAAATATATATCTGGTTAGGCCACGGATTTGATTCCCAATACCACTCACTCCCCTGAGTATCACCAGTTATGGTCCTTGAGATCATGAGCACCACTGAGGTTTCCCATGGTTCCTGGAACTGTATCCTTGGGCCCTTGCAATGAATGAAAGGTGTAATTGGCAGAAAATTGCAGGTGTGTTTCCCAGACCTCCAACTTTGGGGTACAGCCCCCTCCCAGACATACAAATTATCCCAAGAAATTATCTGACTTTCCCTCTCTTCATTGAGCTACCATGATTAAAGATTCAGACTAGTGAGAATGTATTGATCTGTGACTTCTGATAATGCTAACACAGTTTCTGAAAATACTCTCAAATGCAAGGTCAGGTAAACAGCAGTTCAGGGGCAGCTGCTCAAAAGCCTGATCTTGGTCATCAGCCCCTCATAACCCAAGAAAGAATGGAAAATAATCCCTTTTGCTCTTGAACACTGAACTTGGTAACTCTCATGTCCCTTGCTCCACTGAGCCTGAGAAAACACCATATCAACAGGACCCAAGAGTGAACTATGAAGGCCTGTTGGCCAATAAACACCTGCATGTTTCTCATGATTGCTGAATCATGCTTGAGAGGTTATATATATATATATATATATATATATATATATATATGTGTGTGTATATATATATATATATATCCATGTAATTGATAGATCAAAACCTGAAAGAGAGGCATTAGTCATGCAATAAATACCCAGGGCCTTCAGTTCCAGGATATAATTCAAAATACCTAATGCATGTCTTGAATGACAGAACGTCATTCCTTGACAACATATGCCATAACCTACTCTGCTGGACAGTGGCATTTTTGGGGGGTTGGGGAGACACACAATCCTCCTTCTAGCCAAAGTCTTCAATGACCATCCTTGGGGGAATCTGTCTTCACATATCTTGTTTTCATTATGTCCTAGACTAGAGCTTCATCCAAGACAAAGCTTAGGAATTTAGTGAGTTATGAACATCATATTTTGTGTAGATATACAAAAATGTAGATTTACAATAAACAGTTATATCTTTATAAGCATTCCAGAACTCCCCTTGTGTTTGAGGCAGCCCAAGTAGTCCACACTTCCCTTTGTTCAAGACAGGAGAAAACCTTGGGGGTAGCCAGTCACTCTAATGTGTCTACAAGTACAGGAAAGTAGTCTCTGTTCAAAGATGTCCACATCTATAACACTATGAGCTGAGTCCCACTGGGAAGTCATTTGTCAGCATTTGCATATACATTCAGGTTCTTCCTAAGGATCAGGATCATTTTGCCCTTCCAAGTTCTAGAATCTCTGCTATGCCTGTACTATATTGAGCTTATGCACAACATGCTCCACAGGGGTTGACTCTGACAAGACCTTTAGCAAAGGAGATTCAGCTCTCCTTTCTGGTTTGATTTCCTGGGTGGGACTCATCTCTTTGTGTTTCACTTCACTTGGTGGAGCTCTCGCACACAAGACTTGGCACACAAGACTTAGAACTGCACATTTCTCAACAGGAAGGGGCGTACTCTCTGGAAGAACATCACAAATTCCCCATTCAGTGACCTGTTCTCTCCTGATTTTCTCACCTCACCCAAGAAATGTATTCTCTCCTGAAAAATGTAGAAACATTCTCCCTTCAACAGGGCATACTTTTTATACTGAAACCCCAAACTATGCTCCATTGATACGTACATTGAATCATAGATTCAAAATACATGGAGCTATCCTCTCTCTCTTCCAGTTAGATCAACTTTGCAAACCTGCCACATTTCTAGGTAGCACAGACTAAGATAATAGCATCTAAGGAAGGTCATTGCCCTAGGCAAGAGTGAAATTGTGATCCTTCAACTTCAAATGTGCGATTATAAGTTCAAACCTCAACTCTGAAGCTTTAAAAAGTCGAGTCTCTGATGTTATTGGCAGCCAACATTCAGTGAGACTGGGACTGGATTGAAGAAGCCCTAAGATGAGATGATCCAGGAACCCTTATAACTCTTTTAGGGTGAGGGGTCTAACTCGACAATGCTCAGGGCTTATTCCTAGATATGCACTCAGGAGTCAATCCTGGCAGTGCTCATGGGAACCATGTGGTAGGATGAGAATTAAACTCAGGACAGCCCCGTGCATATCAAAGTCCCTATCTGCTGTACTATCCCTCTGGTCCCCTACCTCTTGAACTCTTGAAATTTGTCCATTGCATTGACTTTCAGAATCTGACATTTGTTAATGTCAAGGAGAATTCCTATTCCTTTCTAGAGAGATAGCTAAAACCAAAGTGTCATATTTTGGTGTTGGCATTTCTGGTTAGAATGATCTTGTACAAATGAATGATATAAAACACTCTCAAGATACCTTTTCTGTTCTTTTTTTATTTTATGTTTTGGGGCCACACCTAACAGTTCTCAATTATGACACCCTGCTAAAACCCCAGGATAAATATTGGTGAGGAGTGGGGACGCTATGGGTTCTGGGAATCAAACTCATGTCATCTCTGTGTAAGGCAAGTGCACTACCTGCTTTCCCAACACCAGCTTTTCTGTTCTTTTTTATATATAATTATTATTGAGACCAGTGTGAAGTACAAGTCTTTCACAGTTGTATATTTCAGGTACATAGTGACAGTGAATTAGGGCAATTCCCACCACCAGTGTTGACCTCCCTTCTTCATAGTTCCCAGCATGCCTCCCATACTTCCACCAATAGCCCCCTGAACTGCTAGTGTAACGGGTCTTTTTGTGTATAGCTTGTAGTTTAGGACTCTTGATTCTATTTTCATTAACTTTGGTTGGGTTTTTAGGTTTAACCATTTTTAAAAATAAATTCTTTATTTAGGCACCATGATTATAAACATGATTGCAGCTGGGTTTCAGTCATAAACAGAACACCCCCCCTTCACCAGTGCAGCATTCCCACCACCAATGCCCCCCCTCCTTTCCATCCCCTGTCTGTATTCGAGAGAGGTATTTTACTACAGTTATTTTTTTAAGTTTAGTAAGCTATTTTTTTTCTTTCTTTCTTTCTTAAAAACTAAGTGTTAAAAAAACACTAGTAACAAACAGCTGTTATCTTTTAATGGGATCTCTTAGGAAAAGTTTGTTATTTGTAAAATTATTCCACACGTTGTATCTCCAATTCAGGTGAATGAGTCTGAATCGGAGTCAACAACGAGACATTCCAAACCAGGCTGAAGGTGAAACACATACGGACTGGAAATTTTTTATTTTATATCTCCACTCAACTGCCATTTTTATTGAGTACTGAGACCACCCATGGGTGGATCAGTAAGGACAGTTGTAAGGACAGAGCCTGAACTAGTCTTACTTAGGTTTACAAGTAAGACAGTCTCTGTTTTGAGGTAAATCCAAATTGTAAATAAATATACAAAGGTGTTGAGTTAAATCTTATTTTACTTAAAACAAAGCTTATCCTTAGTTGTTTTTTTTTGTATCTGCTTGTTTACAATTTGGTTTTGCCCAAAACAAAGATTGTTTTAAATGTAAACCTGGATGGGACAGGTTCAAAATAGCTGCCCCATCTTGAAGTGGTCTCTATACTCAATAAAAAGAGATAGTTCTGGCAGGCAGCAGACACACCACACTAGGAAGAAGAAGACTGCCAGACTACATGTGTTTCGCCCTCAGCCTGGTCTGGATTATTTCATGCATGATCCTTATTCAGATTCATTTACCTAGGCTTGGAGATATACTGCATGGAGTGATTTTACACAAAGGAACCAGGGATAATCTTTATTTTAGGTAAAGTAAGGTGTAACCTAATAGTTATTTTAAAAAATGTGCTCCTTTCTCTGCATATAGAGTTGTACATACATGATAAAATGTTGAAAATTCTCAGTTGGACCCAGGCCTCATGTTCCACTTCTCACATCTGAATGATCTTCCTACAGATACAATGATCATTAGGTCATTGACTCTGACTCAGAATGAGGCGTTGGAACCCAATCTGCTCCATGTAGCTCAAGCAAAATCTGATAAAGATGACTGAGATTATAAGTGGAGATAGAAGGAGAATACTGACCCCCATTGGCCTCCTGAGATTACCTACATTACCCGCATTGGCCATTTCACCTAACACAGACACAAAGCTCAATAGTTTTTAGGGTGACTGGTGTATCACATTGATCTGGAGATTGTTTTTCAGATTCTAGTTGATTGAAGTAATATGCATGACAAAAGATACAAGTTTGAGTAGACAAATGAATCCTGTACAAGAAATTTTCTTACCTATTTGGGAGTGTGATCATGATTTTTCCTAGTCATTATCATGCTAAAGGGTAGTTTGAAGACAGTGGAGTCCTGTCTCATAATTAGAAAGGGGCTCACAGTAGGAAAACACATAGCAATTATATTTGCAATATTAAGCAACCATACTTTTACCTCATTAATTACAATCAAATATATGTGAAAGATGGAAGAGAGTGTGTAAAAAAACAAAAAGGAGCTCATCAGAACAACAATTGTTAGGGTGGCTCTGGACTCAGCTGAGGATCTGGAAGAAACATACTGGCTGTGAATGTATTGGACTCTCTTCCTGTGCCTGTGCAGAAAGATAATCATGGAACCATTGGCCCAGACTGTGAGTACAGAAAAGAAAACTTCCAAGGATATAACGAATGTAAAATATATTGGAATAGTGACTTGTTCATCATTGATAATATAACAGTACCCCAAATCTCTTTGCTTTGTGATGTTTTTCAGGCTCCACTTGCTACTTACATATAATTGATGCATAGGAAAAGTGATATTAACTAATATAAACAGGATCCAATAGCATGAAACTGAGCCTGTGACGTACTGCGGAGTTTTGATTTTCAAAACCTTGCAAGAGTCTGTGAAGCTGGTTCTAATAGCCTGGAAAACACTCAAAAGGCAGGTGCAGCCAATGGACATGCCCCGGGCGACTTTGTGAGAATACCACATAAGGTGGCATTCTATGACACTGAGGAAGAATTTCAGCCCCAAAGCTGCCATTGTTTTTGGGACTCCTATTAAGAGAATGCACAAAGAGTTGGACACAGTCAGGTGCATGAGGATGAAATCGACGGTCCTCACTCTGCCTTCAGTGCAGTAAAGGAGAAGGTAGTGATAGAGAAGAGAGAAATTCCCCAGTGCTGCCATAATTATCTCTGACAAAAAGATGGCTCCTACTGCCACATCTCTGAAAGGTATTTTCTCAGTCTGGTTGCTGTCCTCTGAGAGAAGGCCGCAATCATTTCTCCCAGCAAGAAGGTTCATTACAGACATTTGACTCGAAGAAATGTTCTGTACCCATCTGAGATTGCTTATAGGTATTTTAAGACAAAGCATGATGAAAATTATTTCAGTGATTTTCATGAGAGAGACTGACTCTAGATGAAATGATATTAATTGGGTTAAGTATTAATAATGTTGCGGTGAGGAGCAAAAAACAGGAATCATTGTCAATGAAAGAGTCTACATGTGTAGGGGAAACAAATCAGTCCTGAATGAACTCTTGAACTCGATTCACAGATGAGGCATGAAGCATTCTTAAGGAAAAAAGAGTACTCTCCCCTAAATGGTAAAACAGAACATATACTGTAAGTAGCAGAGAATGTATCAACGAAACACAAATGACAACTATATTTCAATCAAGAACTGATTCTCATCAAACCAGACTCAAAGACGCAGATGGTGAGAGGAAAATAAGAAACAGAGAAAAACATAAGGAAAGAGAGAGAAGAGAGGGAAAGAGAAATAAATACCTGTGCACAAGAGCATGATTCAATAATTTAGTGAACCAATATTTTTGAAAATAAGTGGACCCACTCACCGATGCACAGGATCATAAAGACTGCACTCAGAGATCAATCTGGGAGGAGTACATAGGATTCTCTGGGGTGCAGGGGTCAAGCCCAGGGTTGGCAGAATGTGCAAGCCAACAGCCAGCCCACTATGCTATATCTCCAGTGGAGTTTGTGTGTAATTTTTAGGTAAAATAATAACTGTTTTAATAAGGACTGAGAAGATTGTACAGTGGGTAGGTGCTTATCTTGGCTATGTAACCAACCAGGGCTTGATTCCCACAATCATTGTCACCACATATAATACTCTAAGCCCTGCCAGGGGGATTCATAAGCAAGAACCAGGAGTAAGGCCTGAGCACTGCCAGACTTGGTTCATAAACAAAAGCAACAATAAATATTCACTTAACAAGATACAAGGTAAGTGGGTCAATGAGGGTTCACAAGAATGTACCTCGCCACAAGTTCGTTTCTGCTTCTCAGGGATTTTGTGGGGCTTAGGTTCAGATCTTGTGCTATATCAGCTACTGGAAGCCATTATGCTGTGGAGCTGTTGTGAAACTCACCCTAAAATAATTCCACATCCTTGATTGTTGCTCCAATTTTGTTGCTACCATCTTGCCTACAATATATATCACACAAAATCAGCAAATCCAACTGTTGAAACAAATATCTCAGATGACTTCGAGCTGCTGTTTTCTGTAATGCCCATGGACACAGACATGATCCCTGTGTGGACAAAAAGGCAGTATGATTCAATATCCCCGAGGGTCCCCTTTCACATCCAAGCTGCCTTTGAACTTAAATGGTGCTAGAAAATAGAGTTCAGGTATTCTTACCATCAAATCAGTTTCAATCAAATGAGCCACTAGTTTGTTCACCCCCTTTATGAAGCCCAATCTGACTGTTTTCATGCAGTAAATGTTCCCTCTCACACGACAGAGAAAAAACTCACCCATCATAATTATCATATGACACATTGGCACAGAAACACTCTTCCTGTGCCCAGTAAAGCATGGGTGTCCAGAGGGAGATTAAAGACTTTTTTGCCAGAAAAATATCCCAATAAGTACAGTGTATACCTCATTCAGTTCCTTTCTCTTTCCTATACTTTTGCAATAATTCTCTTTTTTAAATAAATAAATACTTTTTTTTTGTTTTGGGGCCACACCTAGTGACCTTCAGGGGTTACTTCTGGCTCTGCACTCAGAAATCGCTCCTGGATGGGAGGATCATAGAGAACACCGGGGGATCAAACCACAGTCCATCCTAGGTCAGTCACAGCCCTACCACTGTGCTATTGCTCTGGCCCCAAATAAATACTTTAATTGAATCACCAGGAGATACACAGTTACAACATTATTCATGATTGAGTACCAGTCATACATGGTGCTACACCCATTTCTGCATTCCTCTCTATACTTGAATTCTACTCTTAATTCTGAACTTGTTATCACTTTTGTCTAGTCCCATCTCCCAGTCAAACCCACAAACCAGAACTCAAGATGCAATCAAGCAAAGAGCACTTATTGAGAGCCATAATCCATTATTCTGGGGTCAACCAAACTGATGACCTGAGCCTGACTTAACATTCTTACTTTTATACCCAGTTTAGTGACCTTTGCAGGGATTGACTACATATTACAAAATAGTTTATAGGTCAGGGGAAACCTATAACTTTATAGAGCCTCACAGTGGTTGCAAGCAGAATGTTGACTCGGGGGTGGGGAGGTAAGAAGTAACTGTCCAGCTGACTGTATCAGGCTCAATTGGCTAGCTGGGGTGGTGACATTTCCTGGTAATGTACTGCTTCCTTTACAGTAAGAGGCCTACTGCACCAGTTGAAGCCAGTCATGGATTCTGTCTGGTCCTTTCACTTTGAAAAACCCCCTAAAGACAGTGAACATTTCATCCATGATCCTGGAAAATAAATCCAATTATATTCAAGGTTTCTCCAGAGTGCTCACTCATTCTTTTGCTTTCAATCTACTCTCAATTCTGAATATGGGGTGCTCTAAGTACAACACTAAGTGCCATGAATATTTCATCAATGATTCCTGTCCTGCAGGAAGAGCAGATGGATTTGGCAACTACAAAAGTTGGCCCATAAACTGTCTGCTTTATCACTCCTGCGACTGTTCCCCATAATGTCTGTGAGGATTACAGGTTCCTACAGGCGTATCAGGGACTGGTAGACTGTTATTTTCTAGGCTCATCACTGCAGGGGAAGGAATTATTCTCTCTCCACCTGTGGCTCTGTCCCTAGAAATGTTTCTGCCCCAGCCATGAGTACTTACTCAGCCTTCCTTGCAAGGTGAATTTTGCCTCCTGTTGACATGTAAAGCAGCTGTGGGCACTTCTTGCTGTCAGGATAGCAGGCTCAGGAGCTTCTGTGCCTGTGGGAGGGAGGGAGGGAGCCAGACTTGATATAGGTTTGTGGGCAGTGACCTCACCTCCCTGCAGAAGTGCAATTATCATTTCCCCTGCTGTGTCCATGACAGGGGAGACCTGGGGATCTGAGACATTTTTAGAAAACTTTTTGGAAGTTGTTAATTGACTAAAGTAGAGACAAGTTTCTGCTGACTTTCTTCAGGGAGAACTTTGTGATGTTTGGGGGAAGAGTCCTGTTTTATCAAGTTCTCTCTAACAAAAAGGTTGCAGAGGATGAGAAAAAGAGAGAATAAGGAGGGACTGAGTCCACAGCAAGCAATGGTGTGTAAAAAAAATTAACAGAGTCTACATTGTGACCTGTATAAAATAAAGTGATGTAGTCAGTGCATAAAACATTACATAAAATTGCAAGGCTTTTCCTTTAAAAATATGACAAATACAATTCTACTTCTGGTGTATTCTGAAAAGATTTCAAAGACTGGCCATCAAAATTTATACAACTCTGTCCACAGCAATGTTTTCACAACAGTTAAGATATGGAAGAGTTGTGAAAGGGGGTGTTCTATTTATAACTGAAACCCAACCACAATCTTGCTTTTAATCATGGTGCTAAATACAAATATTATTTTAAAAAAGAAAAAAAAAGATGTGGAAGAGACACAGTCTGCCTGTACAGATGAATGCAAGAGCAAAATGGGGTTGATATCAAGCATGAATGAGTTTCCAATCTTCCTAGGAAGGAACACAGACATGTTACTGCAGGCAAGAATATAAAAAATATAAAGATAAGAGGAAAAATCCAGTCAACAAGAAAATATGTTGCAGGACTCAGGTTATATTGGTTGTCATAGAGTTATAATTAAACATTGAACAGTTGTATGAAGTTGGTAAGCTAAATACGCTAAGTGAAGATTTTACCACTTGAAACCATAAGAAACCATCAAATTTTTCTTTGTGAGTGGAGTTGGAAGGAAGGGTGACTGCACTTCTGCAGGGAGATGAGGTCACTGCCACAAACCTATATCAGACTTGGCCAGTTCATGCCCACAGGCATTGGATGCAAAGGCATTCACTGGAGCTCCTGAACCCACACTCCTGGCAGCAAGAAGTGCCCACGTCTGCTGTGTGTGTCAACATGAGAAGCAGAATCCATTCAGAAAAAGAAGACTGAGTAAGTGCTCATGGCTGTGGCAGAAACAGATCTAGAGGCCCAGAACAGACGGAGAGAGAATAATACCTTCCCTTGAGGGTCCCAGTCCATAGACCAGTCCCTGTAACTTTTGTAGGTACCTTTGATCCTCAAAAAGGGAGATTTTGTGCCAGAGTCAGTAGTGATGCAATGAGAAACTTAAGTGCCAAACTTTGGCATTGGTAAATTTATTTGTCTCAGCGCTGTATATGAATCATAGATAAAACTGTCTAGGTATGTAAGGAGTAGTTCAGAGCCACCATGCTCATATTCAAGATAAGAATGAGTGCACCTAGGGTTCAGAGCACTGGCTCAATGTGTAGGGTACTTGCTTGCACTTTGTTGATTAAAATATAAAATAAAAAGTCCATACGTTAGGTGTGGCAGCCCCAGGCACCACCCCTCAGGTAATGGATCTGAAGATAACAGAGGAGAAATAATTCATAGCAGTCAGTTAAAGATTCATCCAAGTCAGCTTACTTTTATTTCATGGCCCTATCCACATGTGCATTTCCTCACATATGCTTCTTTGCTAAGCTTTCTGTGAACCCTCTCTCTCAGGCTTTTGCTGCTTTCTCCTTTCTCCTTCATCTGTCTCTCTCTGTCTCTCTCTGTCTCTCTGTCTTTCTGTCTCTCTGTCTCTCTGTCTCTGTCTCTGTCTCTGTCTCTCTCCCCCCCACCCAAGCCAGGACCTTTTATTCTTTATTTCATATGAGTGGGTCTGATCATATAGGTGGGATTAACATCTCAAAAGGAATCTTAGGTAAGGGAGTTGGAGTTGGGGGAAGAAATACCTTACAGCACTTGCCTGATTCAGCTTTGATCACAGGCTTGCCACACAGTCCTTTGAAGCAACTCCAGTAGTGATACCTGAGCAAGGAGCCAGAAGTCAATCCTGAGTGTGGCCCCCAAATAAATAACAGCAGGAGTGCATCATTAGAGAAACGAATTTGTGTCTGATTATTTTCTTTTCCTTGGATAAAAAGTGCTAAATTTCCCTGTAGTTATATCACGAACTTAATAATGATAGGAATGATGTCCTAGTGAAAATATGTGGTTTAATATATATGGTCCTTGCTATTGATCAGTGAAAATGAGAGAAGGAACATTTCAGGCATGAAAGTACAATGACAGATTCAGAGATGAGTTTTGGGGACTAGTTGCTCAGTTGATTTGATCTTATTTAATGTAGGATTGAAGAAAACCTGCAAACAAGAGCTTTGAGGTAAACAAGGAACCTCAAGGCTGCTGAGTCATTTGGCTTTATGAGCACACAAGTCTTATGGGTATGCTCGGCTACCCAGTACCCAGTCTACGGGATTTCCAGTTCACCCCTTCTGGATCCAACAATGTGAATCTGTAGACTTATTGTCCTATCTTGTTTCCAAGAAAATTAGCATTATCAGAGCAACAAAATCTTGTCTGAGATATTATGTAGTTGAATTTTCCAGTAGCTTTACAGTCATAATTTTCAGCATTTGGTTGGACACGAGATCTTCTTTTCTCTTTTTTGTCTCCTTTTTCACTCTCCACCCTTTTTTTCTGTTTTCCTCCTGACCTCTGTTTTTAGATCTGGATGGATGAAAAGCAGTATTTTTAAATGAATTTTCTTTATATGTCATAAATAAATTGCTATTAATTAATTGTGATTGAAGTATAGGAATAATGCTCTCCTTATTAAAAACTTTATTATGTCTATTTAAATTTAGTTCAGAAACGTATTCGAATAGATCATGTATGTGTACAATGTTGACATTTTCCTTTGCTTTCTGCTCTTAACTATTTTTATTCAATATAATTTACATAATTAGATATAGATATGTTTAGAAATGCAATCCTTTAAATGAGATAGACTTATTCTATTCCATTTTCTAATGATATTTGGGCCACACACAGTGTTACTCAGGGCTTACTCCTGGCTATGGGCTCAGAAATTGCTCCTGGGTTAGGGGACCATATGGGATGCTGGGTATAAAACCAGAGTCTATCCTGGGTCAGCCACATGCAAGTGCCTTACCACTGTGCCTGCTCCAGTCCTGATTTGCTCTATTTCTAATAGAATCACAGTTTCAGTATATTCTCTAGTCAACAGTTCTTCCTGATGCTTCAGCTCTTACATAAAATTACTCCCATGAAGAGCCATGTATCATATCCCATAAAAATCAATGGAACTTGTCTTCATCTTGTTCTGCCTCTTACAATCTTGCACAAGTTCAGGAATGATACTGCCTTGGGTAGGGCTCTTGACTTGTACATTGTTGCAATGTACATGGACAATATATATTGCATACTGTCATTGATTTGTACATAATGTGTGATATCTGCTAAACAACATGATTCTTGACCCCTCCAATAGAGACCATTATGTCCACAGTTAAATAAGCTGCAATTTCTGCTAAACTTCTCCAAAAGTAAAATACTAGCCAATCAGAATCTGCTCAAGCCCCACAAGAGCACAGAAACAAAATTATGCTTAGAATCAGAAGAATAATGAGCCAGAATTCTGGGAGGAATGCTTGCTGCCCTCTCTCAGATGTCAGTGTCTGGACAGAGAAAACACACTTTGAAGATATCATATTAGGAGCCATCATCTTATCACAGACCATCCTAGGAGCACTGGGAAATTTTTCTCTTCTCTACCACTACTTGTTCATTAATTGCAATAGAGCTCAGGTGAGAGAAAAAGACTTGATTCTCATACATTTGACTATGTCCAATGCTTTGTTCGTTGTCTCCGAAGGAGTCCCTTGGATAATGGCAGATATGGGACTGAAACACATCTTCAGTGGAATAAGATGCCATCTGGTTTCATATGTTCAGAGAGTGGGCAGGGGAGTTTTCATTGAAATATTCTGTATCTTAAGTGTCTTCCAGGCCATTAAAATCAGCCCAATGAACTCCTGTTGGAAGAATCTGAAAGTCAAAGCTCCACAGTATGTCACTATTTCCATTTCCCTCTGCTGGATCCTTTATATGTTTGTTCATCTCTTCTTCCCTCTGAACAATTTGTATATATCTACCAAATGGAGCGTGGGAAATATCACGAAACAAAGAGCAATGGGATTCTGTTATGTGGAATACAATGATAATGTGTCCGTGCCATTCTATGTTGCATTAATTGTGTTCCCTGAGGTTTTGTTTGCACCGCTCATAGTATGGGCCAGTGGCTTCACGATTCTCTTCCTGCTCAGGCACAAGCAAAGAGTACAATATACTCATGGGATTCCCTTTGCTCCCCGCTCCTCAGCTGAGACGAAAGCTATCCAAATAATCTTGATTCAGGTGAGCACCTTTCTGTGTTTCTACACAATATCTTCCCTCTTTAATATGTCGTTATCTCTAGTTCTTCATCAAAATACAATGTGGGTTAAAATCTCAAGCATAATTTCTCTGTGTTTTCCTACTGTGAGCCCTTTTCTATTTATGAGACCTAAACTCCATTGTATTCAGACAACCCTTTTCCCTGATGATGTGTAAGATATCCTGTGTTCTTTTCCACAACAAAATAAATGTATATTTTGAAACAGAGTTCAGTTTTTAACGCAAGCATAGTGCTCTAGTAAATTCGAATCTGAAAAAGAAGAATATGTATGAGATAAACATCAAGACTCTATAAAAGTCATTGAATTTTGTCTATGTAATGTGGGGGTCACAGTCGGGCTTGGGTGCTGAGGAAAACATTTGCTCGATTTATTCCTGTTGTCCATGTCAGTCACCTTCAGTCAAAGTTGTTTGAAAAGAATGAAGTCCGTTGAGATCCTACCCCTCTTCCTGAGTCAAAGCAATGATAATTGTTATAGATTAATATGAAGTGAATAGTGAGATATGGGTGCTGAGCCTACTTAATTAATTCTCTTGGTTTTCCATTATATTCACATCCATAAAAAGACATAGGACTAATTTTATTGTGACAAATTTTTAAAGGAAAATCTATTTAAAAGAAGGACAGAGAGATTGGATAGTGGGGAAGGCAACTGCCTCATTTGAGAAAACTCAGCTTTGATTCTAGCATCGGATTTAGTTCAGCCCAAACCCACCAGAATTCTTCCCCGAGCACAGAGCCAGGGGTAAGTTCTGCTCACTGTGAAATATAATGTCCACACTCAATAAAATATTTTCTCTTCTAGCAACTTCAGCTTAGAGTTCCCAACCTCTGACAGTGTGAGAAATAAATTCCCATACTTAATTAGTGTCCTACATTAATGACTCACATCATATTCATAACTAGAACATAGACGAGAACACACAGGATCACATTTAACGTATGCTCTTTTGACAAAATTGGGAAACCATGCTTCAAAATGTTCACAGAACTAATATTCTTTTTCCTCATAATTTTATTATCATCATAATATGTTAGAGTATATCTGAAATGAATATTAAATTGTACATGTATACAAATTTACACAGACAATATAAGTTTTTTTCATTATTTCAGAGAAATTTGGTAATGTATGATCCCTGCCACATTTTGTTTCTTCCCTTTATGCAAGATAATTAGCTGAATATCTTGTTGTAATTCTATGAATTCTCAAATCTATGCCATTTATCATAGTGTCTCTCTTTATGTCAATACCCTGATGTTTTTGATGACAAATGCTTTGTAGTACAATTTAAAAAGCCTCTCTTCAACAACTGATGGTTGTCAAAAGCAAAAAAAGAAAACTGAGACCTATAAAACTATTTCCAAAGTTCAAATCAAAATGGATAGAATATCTTGATCAGACCTGAAATTATATATATATATATATATATGTATATAAGAAAGCATAGGCAAAAAACTACATGACATTGAAAGTAAAGACATCTTTAATGATCACAAACAATTGGCAGCAGAGATCAATTAATGGAACTACATTAAAGGAAGAAGCACTTGCACTTTAAAGTAAACAGTACCCAAGGTACAATGGCCATTCATAGAATAAGAGAAATTATTTACCCAAGACTCATCAGATAAGGGACAAATACATAGCATCTACAAGGTACTGTCAGAACATACCAAAATGCTATCTGGGGCAGGAGCGGTGGTACAGTGATAGGGCATTTGCTTTGCTCATGGCAAGGACAGACTATGGTTTGAAAACCAGGCAATCTATATGGTCCCCTAAGATGAGAGTAATTTCTGAGCACATACCAGGGAGTAACCCCTGAGCATCACCAGGTGTGACCCCAAAACCACAATAAACAGTAAAACAAATAAAAAATTTAACCCCATCAAAAATCGGGGAGAAATAGTGAACAGACATCTCCATAAAAATAAATGCATAAGACCAAAAGGGACATGAAAAAAATGCTCTACATCCCTGATCACTAAGAAGATGTAAATAAAGCCAGTAATGTGGTATCATCTGACACCAGAGACTGGCACAAATCACAAAGAGCAATACCAACTAGTGTTGGTGTGCATGCAGGGATAAAGACATCTCATTAAATGCTGGTGAGAATGCTGTCTAGTCCAGCCTTTCTGGAAAACAACCTGTATATTCCTCAGAAAACTGGAAATTGAGCTCCCAAATGATCCAGCAATAGCACTTTAAGCATAGAAACTAGGAACACAAAAACACAATACAAAAATACCGTCTGCACTCCTACGTTCACTACAGTGCTGTTTACAATAGCCAGAATCAAGAAAAAAACCAGGTGCCTAAAGAAGGATGAGTTGCTAAAGACACTGTGCTAAATCTACACAAAGGAATACTAAGCAGTTGTTAGGAAAAAATGAAGTCATAAAATTGGCCTACACTAGATGGATATGGAGATTCTCATCCTTAGTAAAATGAGTCTGTGGAATAGAAATAGACTCGAAATATTCACACTCATCTGCTGCTTTATGAAAAATAAAAGACAGTATATTAAAACCCAGTCAATAAAGATATGGGCCAGAAGGACAAGACTATGATATAAAGCTTACCACAGAGAGTGGTGAGTGCAGTGAGAGAAATCACTGCACTAACAGCTACCATGTCAACGACAGTGATAGAGAAATAGAATGGCTGTCTTAAAGACAGCCAGGGATCCGAGAAGGAGGGAAATGTTGATCACCGGTGGTGGAAAAGTTACAAAGGTGAAGAGTTTTGTATATTCAATGACTAAAACAGAAGTACAAATATTTTTGTAGCCATGATGATTCAATAAATTATTAAAATGATATTAATTACAATAGTGTCCTTAATTTTTCTTAAAACACATAGATCAGTGACACTATTCTGTGTCTACTTCTCTCCCTTTGACTTATTTCACTCACCATAATAGATTTTATGTACACCCACATAGAGAAAAATAATGCCCAGAGACAATAGAGATGAAGGCCGGAAGGACCAGCTCAGAATATGAAGCTCACCAAAAACTAGTGCTGCAGTTAGGTAAATAATTATAATACCAACTATCATGACAATTTTAATGAGTGAGAGAAGTAGAATGCCTGTCTCAAACACGGGCAAGGGTTGAAAAGTGGGGGTAAGGTGGTGGGAATGTTGCACTGGTGAAGGGGAGGGGTTCTGTTTATGACTGAAATCCAACTCTATTTATGCTTGTAATGATGATGCTGAAATACTAATTTTTAAAAAAGGAATTAAAATATAAAAAAATAAAACAAAATGAAATATTAAATGAAATTTTAAAATCTATAAAAACAAACAATAAATATTTTGTTAGAAAAATTGACATTTCTTTATGGAAAGGGATATAGAGATTCCTCCAAAATCTGTTAATTGAGCTCCCATATGATCCAGCTATACGACTCCTCGGGATATAACCTAAGAATACAAAAATGTAATACAAAAAATTTCTTCCTTACACCTATATTCATTGCTGTGCTATTTACTATAGCCAGACTCTGGAAACAACAAAGATGCCCTTCAACAGATGAATGGCTAAAGAAAGTGTGGTACATCTACACAATGGAATATTTTGCAGCCATCAGGAGAGATGAAGTCATGAAATTTTCCTATACATGTTTGTACATGGAATCTATTATGCTGAGTGAAATAAGTCAGAGGGAGAGAGATAGATACATAATAGTCTCACTCATCATTGGGCTTTAAGAAAAATAAAAGACATTTTTGGAATAATTTTCAGAGACAAAAGAAAGGACGGCAAGAAGTTCCAGCCCACTACAGGAAGCTCAACACAAAGTGTGGTGAGTACAGTTAGAGAAATAATTACATTGATATCTATCCTAACAATGTGAATGAATGAGGGAAGTAGAAAGCCTGCCTAGAGTACATGCGAGGTAGGTTGGGGAGGAGGGAGGTTTGGGACATTGGTAATGGGCATGTAGCACTGATGAAAGGGTGTTCTTTACATGATTGAAACCCAACCACAATCATGTTCGTAATCAAGGTGTTTAAATAAAGACATTAAAAAACAAAAGAAAAAATTGGCATTTGTGTAAGAGTTGTATTAACTCTTAGTACTTATTCAACTGTCCCAACACACATGGGTTCAGAAGATGAACAGCCAGTTTTCTGTAAAGGACATTCAGAGATCCAATAGGCATAAAAAAGTCTTTTTTTATTACTTTATATTTTTTTTATTTAAACACCTTAATTACATACATGATTGTGTTTGGGTTTCAGTCATGTAAAGAACACCACCCATCACCAGTGCAACATTGCCATCACCAATGTCCCAAGTCTCCCTTCGCCCCACCCGACCCCCGCCTGTACTCTAGACAGGCTCTCCATTTTCCTCATACATTCTCATTATTAGGACAGTTCAAAATGTAGTTATTTCCCTAACTAAACTCATCACTCTTTGTGGTGAGCTTCCTGAGGTGAGCTGGAACTTCCAGCTCTTTTCTCTTTTGTGTCTGAAAATTATTATTACAAGGGTGTCTTTCATTTTTCTTAAAACCCATAGATGAGTGAGACCATTCTGCGTTTTTCTCTCTCTCTCTGACTTATTTCACTCAGCATAATAGATTCCATGTACATCCATGTATAGGAAAATTTCATGACTTCATCTCTCCTGACAGCTGCATAATATTCCATTGTGTATATGTACCATAGTTTCTTTAGCCATTCGTCTGTTGAAGGGCATCTTGGTTGTTTCCAGAGTCTTGCTATGGTAAATAGAGCTGCAATGAATATAGGTGTAAGGAAGGGGTTTTTGTATTGTATTTTTGTGTTCCTAGGGTATATTCCTAGGAGTGGTATAGCTGGATCATATGGGAGCTCGATTTCCAGTTTTTGGAGGAATCTCCATATCGCTTTCCATAAAGGTTGAACTAGACGGCATTCCCAGAAGCAGAGGATAAGAGTTCCTTTCTCTGCACATCCCCGCCAACACTGTTTATTCTCATTCTTTGTGATGTGTGCCATTCTCTGGGGTGTGAGGTGGTATCTCATCGTTGTTTTGATTTGTAACTCCCTGATGATTAGTGATGTGGAACATATTTTCATGTGTCTTTTGGCCATGTGTATTTCTTCTTTGTCAAAGTGTCTGTTCATTTCTTCTCCCCATTTTTTGATGGGGTTAGATGTTTTTTTCTTGTAAAGTTCTGTCAGTGCCTTGTATATTTTGGAGATTAGCCCCTTATCTGATGGGTATTGGGTGAATAGTTTCTCCCACTCAGTGGGTGGCTCTTGTATCCTGGGCACTATTTCCTTTGAGGTACAGAAGCTTCTCAGCTTAATATATTCCCATCTGTTAATCTCTGCTTTCACTTGCTTGGAGAGTGCAGTTTCCTCCTTGAAGATGCCTGTAATGTCCTGGAGTGTTTTGCCTATGTGCTGTTCTATATATCTTATGGTTTGGGGGCTAATATCGAGGTCTTTAATCCATTTGGATTTTACCTTCGTACATGATGTTAACTCGGCGTCTAAGTTCAGTTTTTTGCAAGTGTCTATCCAATTGTGCCAACACCACTTGTTGAAGAGGCTTTCCCTGCTCCATTTAGGATTTCCTGCTCCTTTATCAAAAATTAGGTGATTGTATGTCTGGTGAACATTTTCTGAGTATTCAAGCCTATTCCACTGATCTGAGGACCTGTCCTTATTCCAATACCATGCTGTTTTGATAACTATTGCTTTGTAGTACAGTTTAAAGTTGGGGAAAGTAATTCCTCCCATATTCTATTTCCCAATGATTGCTTTAGCTATTCTAGGGTGTTTATTGTTCCAAATGAATTTCAAAAGTGTCTGATCCACTTCTTTGAAGAATGTCATGGATATCTTTAGAGGGATGGCATTAAATTTGTATGATGCCATGGGGAGTATTGCCATTTTGATGATGTTAATCCTGCCAATCCATGAGCAGGGTATGTGTTTCCATTTCCGTGTGTCCTCTCTTATTTCTTGGAGCAGAGTTTTATAGTTTTCTTTGTATAGGTCCTTCACATATTTAGTCAAGTTGATTCCAAGATACTTGAGTTTGTGTGGCACTATTGTGAATGGGGTTGTTTTCTTAATGTCCATTTCATCCTTATTACTATTGGTATATAGAAAGGCCATTGATTTTTGTGTGTTAATTTTGTAGCCTGCCACCTTGCTATATGAGTCTATTGTTTCTAGAAGCTTTTTGATAGAGTCTTTAGGGTTTTCTAAGTAGAGTATCATGTCATCTGCAAACAGTGAGAGCTTGACTTCTTCCTTTCCTATCTGGATTCCCTTGATATCCTTTTCTTGCCTAATCGCTATAGCAAGTACTTCCAGTGCTATGTTGAATAGGAGTGGTGAGAGAGGACAGCCTTGTCTTGTGCCAGAATTTAGAGGGAAGGCTTTCAGTTTTTCTCCATTGAGGATAATATTTGCCACTGGCTTGTGGTAGATGGCCTTCACTATATTGAGAAAGGTTCCCTCCATTCCCATCTTGCTGAGAGTTTTGATCAAGAATGGGTGTTGGACCGTATCAAATGCTTTCTCTGCATCTATTGATATGATCATGTGGTTTTTATTTTTCTTGTTATTGATGTTGTGTATTATGTTGATAGATTTACGGATGTTAAACCAGCCTTGCATTCCTGGGATGAAACCTACTTGATCGTAGTGGATGATCTTCTTAACGAGGCATTGAATCCTATTTGCCAGGATTTTGTTGAGGATCTTTGCATCTGTATTCATCATTGATATTGGTCTGTAATTTTCTTTTTTGGTAGCGTCTCTGTCTGGTTTAGGTATCAAGGTGATGTTGGCTTCATAAAAGCTATTTGGAAGTGTTTCTGTTTGTTCCATTTCATGAAAGAGTCTTGCCAAGATTGGCAGTAGTTCCTCTTGGAAAGTTTGATAGAATTCATTAGTGAATCCATCTGGACCTGGGCTTTTGTTTTTCGGCAGACATTTGATTACTGTTTTAATTTCATCAATGGTGATGGGGGTGTTTAGATATGCTACATCCTCTTCCTTCAACCGTGGAAGATTATAAGAGTCCAAGAATTTATCCATTTCTTCCAGGTTCTCATTTTTAGTGGCGTAGAGTTTTTCAAAGTAGTTTCTGATTACCCTTTGAATCTCTGTCATATCAGTAGTGATCTCTCCTTTTTCATTCCTGATACGAGTTATCAAGTTTCTCTCTCTCTCTTTCTTTGTTAGGTTTGCCAGTGGTCTATCAATCTTGTTTATTTTTTCAAAGAACCAACTTCTGCTTTCGTTGATCTTTCGGATTGTTTTTTGAGTTTCCACTTCGTTGATTTCTGCTCTCAGCTTTGTTATTTCCTTCTGTCTTCCTATTCTTGGGTCCTTTAGTTGAGCATTTTCTAGTTCTATTAGCTGTGTCATTAAGCTACTCAGGTAAGCTCCTTCTTCCTTCCTGATGTGTGCTTGCAAAGCTATAAATTTTCCTCTCAGTACTGCTTTTGCTGTGTCCCATAAGTTCTGAGAGTTTGTGTCTTGATTGTCATTTGTTTCCAGGAACCTTTTTATTTCCTCCTTGATTTCATCTCGGACCCACTGGTTATTGAGCATGAGGCTGTTTAACTTCCAGGTGTTAAAGTGTTTCTTCTGAATCCCTTTGGAGTTCACAAATAATTTCAGAGCCTTGTGGTCAGCGAAGGTAGTCTGCAAAATTTCTATCCTCTTGATCTTATGGAGGTATGTTTTATGTGCCAGCATGTAGTCTATCCTGGAGAATGTCCCATGTACATTGGAGAAGAATGTGTATCCAGGTTTCTGGGGATGGAGTGTCCTATATATATCCACTAGGCCTCTTTCTTCCATTTCTCTCCTCAGGTCTAGTATATTCTTGTTGGGTTTCAGTCTGGTTGACCTGTCCAGTGTTGACAAAGCCGTGTTAAGGTCCCCCACAATTATTGTGTTGTTGTTGATATTATTTTTCAGATTTGTCAACAGTTGTATTCAATATTTTGCTGGCCCCTCATTTGGTGCATATATGTTTAGGAGAGTGAATTCTTCCTGCTCTACGTACCCCTTGATTAATATAAAATGTCCGTCTTTGTCCCTTACAACCTTCCTGAGTATAAAGTTTGCATTATCTGATATTAGTATGGCCACTCCAGCTTTTTTATGGGTGTTGTTTGCTTGGATAATTTTTCTCCAGCCTTTTATTTTGAGTCTATGTTTGTTCTGACTATTCAGGTGCGTTTCTTGTAGGCAGCAGAAGGTTGGATTGAGTTTTTTGATCCATTTAGCCACTCTGTGTCTCTTAACTGGTGCATTTAGTCCATTGACGTTGAGAGAAAGAATTGTCCTGGGATTTAACGCCATCTTTATTTCAAAATTTGGTGTGTCTTTTGGGTAGTCTTGTCTTAGATTAGGTCTTTCAGTTTTTCTCTTAAGACTGGTTTTGTGTCTGTGAAGTTTCTGAGCTGTTTTTTGTCTGTGAAACCATGTATTCTTCCATCAAACCGGAAAGTGAGTTTTGCTGGGTATAGTATTCTGGGTGAAGCATTCATTTCATTCAGTCTTGTCACAATATCCCACCACTGCTTTCTGGCATTGAGTGTTTCTGGTGACAGGTCTGCTGTAAATCTCAGGGAAGCTTGCTTGAATGTGATTTCCCCTTTTGATCTTGCTGTTTTCAGAATTCTGTCTCTATCTGTGGAATTTGTCATTGTGACTAGGATGTGTCTTGGGGTGCTTTTTCTGGGGTCTCTTTTGGTTGGTACTCTTCGGGCATGCAGGATTTGATCACATATATTCTTTAGCTCTGGAAGTTTCTCTTTAATGATGTTCTTGACCATTGATTCTTTCTGGAAATTTTTTTCCTGTGTCTCTGGGACTCCAATGATTCTTAAGTTGTTTCTGTTGATCTTATCATAGACTTCTATTTTCATCTGTTCCCATTCTTTGACTAATTTTTCCATTGTCTGCTCATTTGCTTTAAGTTTTTTGTCCAATCTCTCCTGCTGTATGGAATTGTTATGTATCTCATCTTCCACAGCACCAAGTCTATTCTCAGCTTCTGATACCCTGTCCCAGAGCTTATCCATTTTGTCATTCACTTCGTTTACTGACTTTTTCAGTCCTGTTAGTTGACATGTTATTTCAGTTTGGAGTTTTGTGATTTCTGCCTTCATATTTTCTTGGTTCTTATTAGTGTTCTGTTCAACTCGATCCATGGTTTCTTGGAGTCTGTTGAGCATCTTCCCTATTGCTAGTCTAAAGTCCTTATCTGAGAGGTTGATTAGTTGGTCAGTCATTATCTGGTCCTCAGAATTGTCATCTTCATTCTCTATGTCTGATGCTGACCTGCGTTGTTTCCCCATTGTCACACTTGTATTGTGGGTTTTTCTACGTGTTGTGGTGGTATTCATTGTCTATATGATGTAGGCAGCACACTCCTCTGGCTCCTCCCTTTCTGGATGGGCTGACTTGCCTCTAAGGGAGGGGAGTCCTCCGTGGATGAAGCCTCACACTGGGTCAAATCTTAGGCCCGAGCTTGCAACAGAGAAGACAGTCCAGAGAGAAATATTTGCTTCTGTGATATAGCGCCGTTCTTAGTGTGATTTTTCCTTCTTGTTGCAATGGAGTTCTTTCCTTAGAAAGAGTGCACGGCCGCTCCGCTTCGCTACGCGGCCGTGCTCCTCTGGAGCGTCTTTTTGCCCCACTCACAAGAATTTCACGCAAGAGGACAGTAGACAGACATAGACAGGTCACACTCACAGTCTTTCACAGCTGAGCCCCACTGGGCCGGTGTACTTTCGCAGATTTTCCCCGCCTGGTGTCACACACAGGGAGCCGGCTTTTGCAAAGCTTAGCCGGTTTTTATGCTCTGAAGTCCCTCCCTGAAAATGGCGTCTGAGAGAGCGAGGTTTCTGGAGCCTCTCCTTGCCCCACTCGCAAGAGTTTCACGCAAGAGGACAGTAGACAGACATAGACAGGTCACACTTACAGTCTTTCACAGTTGAGCCCCACTGGGCCGGTGTACTTTCGCGGATTTTCCCCGCCTGGTGTCACACACAGGGAGCCCTATTACTTTATATTTCATGTTATTACTTTTTTATTACTTATATACTTAATTACTTTATTACTCTTTTATTATAGTTAGCAAAATACAATTAGGAATATTGTCTATAACATAATAGATGTCTATTGCTGAATGAAGGAGGTTGAACCTCTTTGAAAAACAATATGGAAATTTGTCTCAAAAGTAAGACTAGAACTCTGATAACACCCTGTAATACCACTTCTTAAGATCAATCTTGAGAATAAAAAAATAATTAGCAATGAGATGTACATTCCTATATTCATCGCAGCACTTAGTGTAGTATATAAAATATGAAAGAAGACCAGACTCTCAACTATAGATGAACAAGTTAAGAAACTGTAATATATTGGGGCTAGAGAGGTGGCGCTAGAGGTAAGACACCTGCCTTTCAAGCGGTATCCTAGGACAGACCACGGTTCCATCCCCTGGTGTCGCAGATGGTCCCCCCAAGCCAGAGGTGATTTCTCAGTGTCTAGCCAGGAGTAACCCTTGAACGTCAAAGGAGCGTGGCCTCCCCACCCCCCAAAAAAACAAAAAAATTAAAAAGAAACTGTGATATATACATATATATATATATATATATATATATCTGTGTAAAACAATGCAGGTATATAAAGGACAATATTCTGGAATTTGTATAATATATATAGAAGCAGAGTCTAAGGAACTCGTTTGTGGGTTTGTGGCGGTCATAAGGAAGGAGATAGATGCATTAAAGATACCCAATAAGGATTAACAAAAGGTCAAATGCAATAGCACTAGAGAATTTACCCACAGACCAAGTAGGTAAGGAGTGCTGAATCATATTGACTTTCTGTCCTCACACAGGTTGAAGGTGCATTCATGACAACATCAGATTTGAAAGAATTTTGTGGGTGCCTTTAAAACAGTTGCTCTGACTGAACAGGGTTTCTGTTTCCCTACATATGTATCAGCCAGTGTGCGTCTACACAATTACTATCATGCAAATCAATATATAAAGATATAGCTACATATATGAAGCAGCAATAGCAGAGCAACATTCATTATCTGGGATATTGTTGAGCTAAGTTTTGTGAGCACCACAGTTATGTTTTTACCATTGGGTTTGACAGAGTCTCTTGTTCCCTCCCCTTTGCCTCCCTCCACTTCTCTTACACTCTCTAACCTTTCTCTCTCTGACTTGGGCCTCATCTTGTGTTTCTTTGTGTCTAGTTTGGTGTTAAGCAGTATGCAGTACTTGCTTTCCAAACATTCTTTGTAGAAAAACAGTAAAATAAAAGTTCTCTGTTAATTAAGAGCTATATACTGATTCATTGTTCTTAAAAATGCTCTTTGCATTCTCAAAAACTTTATAACATATCCTCATATTTAATTTAAAAATCCATGCAGGATTGACTTCAGTGTGTCAAAGGTTGACTTACCTTGTACTTTTCTATTCATTAATTTTTTTATTTAGAGTATTTCAAAGCATTTCAAGGTATAAAGTTAACAAGACAACTCTTTTTTTCTTTTTTATATATATTTTATTTAAACACCTTGATTACATACATGATTGTGTTTGGGTTTCAGTCATGTAAAGAACACCACCCATCACCAGTACAACGTTCCCATCACCAATGTCCCAAATCTCCCTCCTCCCCACCCGACCCCTGCCTGTACTCTAGACAGGCTTTCCATTTCCCTCATACATACTCATTATTAGGACAGTTCAAAACGTAGTTATTTCTCTAACTAAACTCATCACTCTTTCTGGTGAGCTTCCTGAGGTGAGCTGGAACTTCCAGCTCTTTTCTCTTTTGTGTCTGAAAATTATTATTGCAAGAATGTCTTTCATTTTTCTTAAAACCCATACATGAGTGAGACCATTCTGCGTTTATCTCTCTCTCTCTCTGACTTATTTCACTCAGCATAATAGATTCCGTGTACATCCATGTACACTTAACTCTTAATTCAATTAAGCTTGGATAACTTAACAATACATGGGTGTAAATGATGAGTGAATAATTACCTTTCTAAAAGTTCTAGACTTTTCATTAATACACCTGTCTATGGTTCTTTTTCCTTCTACTCTTGCTGTTACATGACTACTAACACCCAATGAAGAGCTCATCATCTAATGTCTGACAATCCCATGAAATTTACAGGAATGTGTCTCCATCTCTTTCTGCCTCTGGAAGATGTCACAGGAGGGGGGGCAAGAAGAAGACTGCATAGAGAAGGACGCTCAAATTTTACATGGTTGACCTGGATTTGATCCTGGCAACCTACATGGTCTCTGACTCCTTCAAAGGTAATCCCTAGATAAAGTTACAGTGGAAGGACAATCACCCATAAACAGAATTCTCAGAAGTCCTCTTGCTGATATCTTAACTTTGAACTTTCAGCCAATGAACATTAAGATAAATAAGGCAGAACCCATGTACAATTACTTTGTCCCTCAAGTCCCCAGATTGTAATACATTATAATATTTCTTAGCAGCCCACAAAGCAATCTAAAGTCATAAAACTTATGTAACTCCTTAAACATTAAAGGCATAGTATTTTTTTTATATTTTCATGCACATGCATATTAGTTTAAGTTAACCTCAAAAGTTTAAGTGGGTTTCTTTAAGGATTTGAGTCAAAGGAGCACAGTAAAAAACGGTGTTAGAGTGGCAATTATTATTTGCATAGGCCTACCAAAATATGGGGGACATGGAAAGGAAAAACCTTGGCCTAAATACAAGGAGACCCTACCCCTGAAGTTTCATGGCATAAGACCAACTCGAGGCTCAGGTAAGCTAGTTTGTCCAATCCAAGATCTTATCTGTAGTGCCAACACACTTTTATTTTTCACACAGTCTCTGTTGTTGGTATCATGTTTCTGTATTAAAGATCCTGGAATCAGCATATTCTACATTGAAGTTAGGATGTGGAGTGTCCTCTAGTTTCACCTCACAATTAAAGGCCAATGCAGAGAGCACTGTCCTGTAAGCAGATCATTGTTGTTGTTAAGTCTTCTCAGTGTTAAGGGAAGTATCTTTTGAGCAGGTCGATGTCAGAACAGCGGTAGAGTCTTCCGTGGTAGAGAATTGCTTCTAGGTGATGTTATAGACAACCCTGGATGTTTTGTGGATGGCTTCCCTGGTTCAGGGGTGAATGGAAAAAGCCCATTCTTCTGAGGCCTATGCCAGGTCATTATATAAATGTTCAGGGTGTAAGGTCCTGTTGCACTACAAAATTTGTGTGTCCTATTCTCTATTAGATAAGATAATATTTGCATGGATAGTATTTTCCCATTTTAATGTGCCTATGCAAACAAGGAACAATGCCACGTGGTGTTATCGGTGCATATGGGGGCCATAAACAAGTCCAACAATCTCCATGACATGGTTCAATTATAAGCATTAAACTGAGGGACTCTTTCACCAAAATTCCTTATTGAACAGCTCACAAAGAGAAGAAAAGATAAAAAGTATTTAGAAACGTCACTGTATAAGAGAATATTTAGTAAGACTTATAGATGTCAGAGAAAAAACATAAAAAATATTCAAAAGACATAGGTGTCCATTTTGTGTCTTTTGAAATAGTTGGGGGTTGTTAGGCTTTGTATGTATGGCTTTGGTCTTGATCTGGAGGCTAGCTCTAGACAGCATGGGGTTTGGGGAGACTCCTTGTCAAAGGCCTTCTCCCTAAATTGGGTGTGCTGGGAGCCTTGATAGGCCCCCAGCCGTCCCCTCTTTTGCCACCTTGTATATTTTTACAGAATATGTTTTACTCTGTTTTTTGAAAAAAAAAAAAAGAATTGTTTAATAACAAAGAAATCATTTATGTTGTGTTTTTTTTCTGATGAACCCCTTTCTGGATATGAGATGTGATTTAATTGTATTCAGATAAATCTCCCGTGTTCATTCCCACAACATCAAATCTATATTTTGTACAATGTATAGTTTTTAACTCAAGAACATCACTCAAAAATGTAATCTGTATAAAAATTGTAATCTGAAGAACAAGCCACATGTATGAGATAGGCCTCATTATGACCTGAAATTATTGAATTTGTTTATATAATATGGGGGGGGCTTTCCAGGCTAGAAAGGTCAGTAAAACATCTGGTCTCCGTGACTATAACAATATGAACTTAAAATAGACCTGCTACACTGCAGGATAGTATAAAAATATGGGATGTATTCTTGGAACTTTTGTGGATGAAAGTCAACTCTGGTGGGGGGGATGGCCCAAATTCGCTGTCACTACGCGTGAAATCTAACTAGAAAAGATTTGTAATTCACAATGGTCTCAAAAAATAAAGTATACTCATTTTTCTGCCATTTGGATGTTAGTCATCTTAAATCAAGTTGTGTAGGAAAATGAAGAAGGTTGAGATCCAACACCTACCTCTTTTTGAGTCAAGGATGATGACATCATGGTCCTGGTGCATGTTACAGATTATAGTGAAGTATATAAAGGACAATGTCCTGGATTTTGTACTCTAGAGACATATGCAGGTCCTAAACGAACTCATCTGTGAAAGTCAGAAGAATGGGGAAATGTGGTTCTTAAAGATAACAAGTTTGAGATGAAACCAATGGCCTAAGTCAACAGCACTGGAGAATTGATCCACAGAACCAAGTAAAGCAAGGTATGAGTGAGAGTAAATGGAAGGAGTTATTGTGGAAGTATAGTGGATACAATGGTGATTGGTGAGGTTCCAGAATGAGGTATGTATAAGACTCTCTGACAGTATTGTTAATAGCAGCACCTCAATGAATTTTTTAAATCCTGCAGATATTTGTCCTGGGTAAAGAACCTTCCAGACCAACAAATTGAGCACCCAAGTGAAAAGCCAGTGAGTGGGAACAACCAACTATTGGGAACATAATTGTTGAATACAGATTGTTGGTGTACATCACTAGTACATTGCACCTACCAGGGAATGCTCAGAGTATACACTGACCTCTAAAGTGTACAACCCCAAAGCAAAAATAGATTCAATAAGAATAATTCCTAGTAGTTCATTGAAACCTTATGAAAAACACACAATCACAGAGAACTCCAGAGTTACTGGTTATTATATAAGAGAAGATAAATGATGTAAATAAAATAAGTTAATAATGTTATAAATTATATAAAATGTGTGTATAGTAATAATTGACATTTGCTTGAGAGTGTCATCATCAATTATTCTTATGCTTGTTTTATGGTCTTTTTATTAAGATAGCTCTAATTCCACCAGAGTGAGAATTCTTTGCACCAATACTATTAACTTCTCATGTACCAATGCAGCATGGCCTCACTCAAGCACAACAAAACTTACTTCTTGTAGATTGTTATGTCAGAAAATCTATTGTTATTATCAAAATTTCTATTAAAAATTACATTAGAACAACTGTTTTTCTCTCTAGTATGTTACAAAAGCCAATGATGATTTAAGGAAAGATTTATAATAGTTGGGTATGTGGTTTCATAATCCAGGAACTATAAACATTAGAAATTGAGTAGATTAGCAGTTCAGTGTAAGTTTTCTTCATGGGAAGGTGTCTTGTCTGATTTTGGGATGCTTTGTCTTTTGAAAGAAAGGACTATCTGTCTCACCCCAGTTGAGAAGTTCCCAGAAATGTCAAACTAAACCAGTTGAACTAGGGCGAATCATTGACATAATTGTTTTTGAGAATTGATGTGGAGGCTGAAAAAAAAAACTATGCCCACATAAACCAAATGTTGTTTATTAAATATTATATCCATGTAATATCTTATCACTTGTGAAAAATTGGCTATGGATAAAATAAGAACACCCCTTGGCTTTGTTTGAAATTATCAGTCTATATTGAGTGGAAGTGAAGTAGTAATTTTTAGAAACAACCTCTTTAGTTTGCATACTGACTTCTTCATATTCTCTTAACAAATAATAGGACAGCTACTTATGATATACATACTTTGGTATATATTTAGTACATACAAGTGTTTGGTGTGGATTCCGTTTCTCTATCATCTGACTCTCTGGAACTCTCTTCATTTAGGTAACTTGAATAACAAGATCATTTCCCAAGCACCATAAGAGTCCCCAAGAAAGTCACCATAAACGTGTCACACTTTGAGCAATTATTAACTTCCAAAAAGTATTCCTCAACTATCTCAGGTCCCAAAGCCTCTCCTGTCATTGGCACTGTAGGTGATGCAAGAAATCTCTTCAACAAGTGGTGCTGGAAGAACTGGTTAGCCACTTGCAAAAAAGCGAACATAGACCCCCAGTTAACATCATGTACGAAGATAAAATCCAAATTGATTAAAGACTTTGATATCAGACCGGATACCATAAAGTATATAGAACAACACGTCGGTAAAACACTCCATGACATTGAGACTAAAGGCATCTTCAAGGAGGAAACTGCACTTTCCAAACAAGTGGAAGCAGAGATTAACAGATGGGAATACATTAAACTGAGAAGCTTCTGCACCTCAAAAGAAATAGTGCCCAGGATACAAGTCACCCACTGAGTGGGAGAAACTATTCACCCAACACCCTTCAGATAAGGGTTTAATATCCAAAATATAAAGGGCACTGACAGAACCTTACAAGAAAGAAACATCTAATCCCATCAAAAATGGGATGAAGAAATGAACAGACACTTTGATAAAAAAAGAAATACAAATGGCCAAAAGGCACATGAAAAATTGCTCCTCATCACTAATCATCAGGGAGATGCAAATCAAAACAACAATGAGATACCAGCTCACACCACAGAGACTGGCGCACATCACAAAGAAGGAGAACAATCAATGCTGGCGGGGATGTGGAAAGAAAGGAATTCTTATCCACTGCTGGTGGGAATGCCGCCTAGTACAGCCTCTATGAAAAAGCGATATGGAGATTCCTCCAAGATCTGGAAATTGAGCTCCCATTTGACCCAGCTATTCCACTCCTAGGGATATACCCTAAGAACACAAGAATACAATACAAAAACCCCTTCCTCACACCTATATTTATTGCAGCACTATTCACAATAGCCAGGCTATGGAAACAACCAAGATGCCCTTCAACAGACAAATGGCTAAAGAAACTGTGGTACATATACACAATGGAATATTATGCAGCCGTCAGGAGAGATGAAGTCATGAAACTTTTCTATACATGGATGTACATGGAATCTATCATGCTGAGTGAAATAAGTCAGATGGAGGGAGAGAGAGATACAGAATAGTCTCACTCATCTATGGGTTTTAAGAAAAATAAAAGTCATTTTTGTAACAATCCTCAGAGACAATGAGAGGAGGGCTGGAACACCAGCTCACTCCATGAAGCTCACTACAAAGAGTGGTGAGTGCAGCTATAGAAATAACTACACAGAGAACACCATAATCATGTGAGTGAATGAGGGAACTGGAAAGCCTGTCTGGAGTACAGGTGGGGGTGGGGTGGAATGGAGGGAGATTTGGGACATTGGTGGTGGGAATGTTGCACTGGTGAAGGGGGTGTCCTTTACATGACTGAAACCTAATCACAATCATTTATGTAATCAAGATGTTCAAAAAAGAAGAAAAAAAAAGAATTGCAGGGAGGTGAGGTCATTGTCCACAAACCTATATCAGATCTCCTTCCCACAGTCACTAAGTACAGTAATGTGAACAGGAGCTATACATCCTACTCTCCTGGAAGAAGTGCCCACTGGTAATCTGCTTGTCAAAGTGAGAGGCAGCATCCAATAGGCTGAGTAAGTAAATGCTCATGGTGGGGACATAAATCGGTCTAGAGACAGAGTCACTAAGTGATAGGTGATAATTGCTTACATATTGTAGAGAGATGAGCCTATAATAGGATGAGGGTCCCAGAAAATCCACTATTCTCTGGTACTCCTGTAGGTTAATGTGATATATATGAAATATATATATATATATATATATATATATATATATGGAAGTTATGGGACACAGTCTCAGTAGAGATATAATGAGCAATTTAAGTGCCAACTTTTGTCATTAACAAAGCATATCTTTCCCTGAAAATATCACTGATAAAATGTACAATGCATTTAGAATGGACTCAGGGCACCCCAATGCTTAGGTTCAAAAACTGAGATAAAGTAAAAGAACATATACCTCCTAGGGCTAGACCATTAACATGGTGAGTAGGCTACATATTTGTAGAGAATTAAGCTTGCACTGGATGACACCTCTTTGTTCTCAGGCATAACTTCTTTCCCGTAAAGCTAATCCAGGAGGGATACTTGAGCATAAAACCAGGAGTAAGTCCTGAGTGCAGGGATATATTGCCCACAAGCAAGCAGCAACAAATGAGTGCATCATTGGAGAAACATGTATCTGTATTCTTTTACTTTCCTTGGATATGAATTCTCTTATTTTTCTCAAGACATATAATTCAATTATAACAACAGGAAATATACCTCAGTGAAAATATATGGTTTAGTGATTATGGTCAATGTTATATGTATATGTGTATATATGTATATATTTGTAAGAGAAAAATGTATAAAGATATAAACATACTCAGATAGATGCAGAGATGAGTTATGAGGACAAGTGGCACACATGACTTGATCATCTCTAATATGGGAATATGAAGAACCTGAGTCTATTGGCAGCTATGAGGTGAAGGAGGTTCCTCAAGCTGAAGAATGATATTGACATTCTGTCCACAAAGCCATCATGAGTGCTTCCAAGGACACTCTAAGCCCAAAGAACTTGGTGTAGGTACCACAAAAATCTCGTCTTATATCTACAGGGCTTCCAATTCCCCATTGCTAGATTTGCTAATGTTAGTTTGTACAATTGTTGTCATGTCTATTGCTGAGAATGATGGAGCAATCTCAGAGCCACAGAAACTTATTTAGGGTATTGTTGTGCTAAATTTTATGACAGCCTCACACTCATTTTTTTTGTATCAGGTTGCACACAAGTTCTTCCTCTGCTTTGCCTCCTCCCTTTCTCACTCTTGTCCCACCCCTACTTTCTCCAAGTTTTCCTCAACCTCTGTATCTTTTTGTCTAGATTCATGAAAACTAGTGCTCTATTTTTGTCAGAGTTATAGGGTTGTGGTCAGAAATAAACCTCATTCACTATCATAGGAATCTTGTCTATAGTATAGATTGCTGAATGCTGCAGATTCAGCCTCTTTGAAAAGCAATATGGAAATTTATCCCAAAAGTAAACTAACACCCAATGACAGCACTTTGTAAGATCAATCCTGAGAATAAAACAAACAAACAAAAAACTTATTGGCAATGTTATATGCATTCTTGTATTCATCACAGCACTTAGTGCAATATTTAAAATATGAATAAAACCCAGACTTCCAACTATAGATGAAAACGTTAAGAAACTGTGATATATACATATAGATATATTCATGTCTGTGGAAAACAATGTAGGATATAAAGGACAATATCCTGGGATTTGTACAATTCATATAGAAGCAGGTTCTGAAGAAACTCATTTGTGGGATTGTGGGAGTAATAAGGAAGGAGATAGATGCTACTAAAGATAACAAGCTGTAAAGTGGAGACCAGTTACACTAGTATTCTGGGGGGGGGGGGTAGGAAGGAGATATGGGATGCCTGCTGGGAATGGGGGTGGAGAGAGGACAACACTGGTGATGGGAATGCCCCTCATTCATTGTCACTATGAACCATAAATAATTCTGTGAAGAAAAAAAATTTAAAAAATAAAATAAAAGGGGCCGGGCGGTGGCGCTGGAGGTAAGGTGCCTGCCTTGCCTGCGCTAGCCTAGGACGGACCGCGGTTTGATCCCCCGGCGTCCCATATGGTCCCCCAAGAAGCCAGGAGCAACTTCTGAGCGCATAGCCAGGAGTAACCCCTGAGCGTCACAGGGTGTGGCCCAAAAAACAAACAAACAAACAAAAAAACAAAATAAATAAATAAATAAATAAATAAAAAAGATATTCAATGAGGACACCTGGTGACGCTCAGGGGTTACTCCTGGCTATGTGCTCAGAAATTGCTCCTGGCTTGGGGGACCATATGGGATGCCAGGATTGAACCTCGATCTATCCAAGGTTAATGCATGCAAGGCAATCACCCTACCGTTTGCACCACAACTCCGGCCCCCTATACTGCTGCGGAAGTGCTGCATCCCTAAGCAAAACCTTCCTAGGGTCTGAGAACCTTTACAGGGAGAAGTCAGGAGCACGAGGTGGATGGATATAAAATCTGAAATAAATGAGACCACACAAAATGCATTGTATGGGGACCCAGGTCCATGAGACGAGAGACAAATTTTACTGTTCAGCTGATGACATTTTAAGCACAAACTCTAGTATGCAAGGTGTCTTCAGGAAAAACAAAGAGTAGGAGATCTTCTGGAGGGGCAGTATGATGAGACCAGGCCCTAGAATCTACATATCAAATAACTACCCAAAGTAGGTGAGAAAGAGCCCTGCTAGAGGGCTGGGTGAAAGGTGAGGTGGAGGTGTTTTTGGGTAAGCAAAAACAGGTGTTTCAAGAAACCAGGAAGAGAGAGACAGGTTTTGGAAGAAATGTATTTGCAGTGGCAGGAAAATAGATTTTTGGGAGGATGAAAATAATTGTTTACTACCATAGAGCTAGATCAGGAAAACAAGCTGCTGGCGCCAGGTTATACTTGAAGTAAGAGTCACAAATAAACTGGCCAGTGGGGAGCTTTTGGCGGGTTTTCTTTGGTACCGAAATTTCTTTGTGCTGCAAGATAATTAAGGCCGAATTACTGTAGTAGAAAAGGAGACAAAAGTCAAAATAAAAGAAAAAGAGAAATATAATGTCACAGCCATGTCAGAAATATAGCCAGTAATCCACGCAAGGGTCAATGATTGAGTTTTCCAAACGGGCCTTCTGCAGATATTTCTTGGGAGGAAAATTAGGCACTGCACCAGGAAAGCCAAAAGCCATGTCTGGTGCATGCTTCCTTAATAAATCAAGACAGACCTTTGTGGGTAGTGACACTGTACACCATTTTTTAAAGTCAAACATGTTCTGGAAATCAATTAGAATCTGAAGAACACGCCACATATCGATGAGATAAACTTAGTCACACTATTGAGTTTTATCTTTGTGTATTATGGGTCTAGGGGGCCTAGGGAGGTGGGAAAGCAGCTCATTCTCATGGCAATGTTTCAAGGGTCTATTGTCTTCATCAAATGCTGCTTGAGGACAATACAGCTGGTTGGGATCCAACTCCTCATCCTAAAAAAAAGATGACAATGGTTTTGGTGCCTGTGACAGATTATTGGGAAGTGAGTAGAAAGCTGTGGGTGCTGAGTCCACAGATACAGTCTTCAATTTGTCATGCATGTATACATCTCTAAATAGAGATGGGAATAAAGTGTATTATGACACATGGCTGTTCAGAGGGATTATATTAAAAAGGCTCACCAGAGATAAGGATAAAGGGAAGGCCCTGCCTACATAAGGCCAAACAAGGTTTGATCCCCAATATCTCATTTTGCCCACAAAGCCTGTGCAAAGATCCATAAGTAAACCCCTGTTTGAGGCATAATAGCGAGTTTATTCTCACAATATCTTGAATCTGCTGGAAGCTTCAGCTTAGATGTCTCAGCCTATCAGACCGAGAGAAGTAAATTTCTTTTCACTGCTGTGTTAATCTGCACTTAGCACAATAGCCAAGCTAGGAAAACTAGACAGATTTATGACTACCGATGAATGGATCAGGAAGTCACATTATCTATCTATCTATCTATCTATCTATCTATCTATCATCTATCTATCTATCTATCTCTCTATCTATCTATCTATATCTCTCTCTATCTATCTATCAATCAATCTATCTATCTATCTATCTATCTATCTATCTATCTATCTATCTATCTATCCACACATCAGAATATTTTACAATATAGCAAGGGCAATGCCAAGCAATTGGTTGCTACAAGGCTGAGACTAAAAGGCATCCATTCTGAATAAGTTAGAATAAAGTGAATAGGTGCAGAATGATCTATTAATTGAGGCTTAAAGATACACAAGGGCCCAAAGCAATAGAAATGGACCTGGTCCAAGGAGGAAAGTTACAGGGTGTCAATTGAAGGAGCCTCTGGGACCTCAGTAGAGAGAAGATTGCACTGGGTGTTTGGAGTGGAGTTGAAATGATATATGAACGAGATCATCATTGACAGTATTGTAAATAACACTGCTTTAATAAAATTTTTTATAATTGGTGGCCGAAGTGATGGCGCAGTAGTAGGGCATTTACCTTGAATATGGCTTACCTAGAACAGACTGCAGTTCGATTCCCTAGCATCCCATATGGTCCCCCAACCAGGGGCAATTTCTGAACACATAACCAGGAGTAACCCCTGACCATCACTAGGTGTAGCCCCAAAACAAACAACATTTAAAAAATAATTGATGGTATTTGTTCTGAGTTAAGATCCTTCCAGTGGACATATTTGGAGCAACAATGAATGTATACAAAGTAAGTGGTCTGTGAGTGGGAGCACAAAATTGGTGGGTTCCATCATCAGCACATCATGGTTCCTGAAGACAGTAGAAAGAAGCCCCTGAGAACTTCAGGATGTTGCCCCAAAATACAGAGCTATTCAATAAGAATGATTTATTAGTAATCATTATTTCATTAATTAAGAAATCATTATGCTGGATCCTAAATGCCACTTTATGAGGTCATTGGTTGGACCAGAAAGCAGTTTGGTTAAATATAAGTATGACATTATCTATGTAAAGTTGATCAAAGATACAATATCAATGTAATCTATATATGAATTTCATTACACATCATATAATGTGATGCTACAGAGAAAGTAAAATAGCCCCCAAATGGAAGAAAACAGTTACAGCTAGATATCAAAATAATGATCAATTTTTATTTTATTTTATTTTTTTTGTTTTTTATTTTATTTTTGGGGGGGGTCACATTCGGCAGTGCTCGGGGTTACTCCTGGCTCTATGCCCAGAAATTGGTCCTGGCAGGGTCGGAGGACCATATGGGTGCTGGACTTTGAACCACCATCCTTCTGCATGTCAGGCAAATGCCATACCTCCATGCTATCTCTCCGGCCCAACTTTTATTTTCTTTTATGGCAGTTTTAATATTTGAAAGTGTAATTGAGGGCCAAGAGCAAGCACCGAGATGTATGAACAGTTAAATTGTGAAATTGTGAAATTGGGTAGGAAGCATAACCAGGACAACTTTTTTTTTGGCTGTTTTCTGTTAAATAACTTTTATTATCCATTTTTCTCTAGGCTAGTTCTTTTTTATTTTATAAATTATCTTTATTTAAACACCGTGATTACAAATATAATTGTAGTTGTATGATTACAGTCATGTAAAGAACACTCCCCCTTCACCAGTGCAGGATTACCACCACCAATTTCCCAGATCTACCTACTCCCCACCCCACCCACACCTGTACTCGAGACAGGCTTTCTACTTCCCTCATTCATTCACATTGTTATGATAGTTTTCAGTGTAGTTATTTCTCTAACTGCACTTATCACTCTATGTGGTGAGCTTCATGTCATGAGCCGCACCTACATGGAAAGATGGGGGAAAATAAGGGTTGGGACTGAGGCAGTAAAATATTAGAAATGAGATTTGTAGGGCAGTATCAAGGTCATAATCCAAGATGGATGTTATGGATATATAAAATATATGCATACAATACTCTAATAGGAAAACAAGGAGAAAAAAATTCCAGTGACTGTCCCAACATAAACCAGTGCTAGAACGGCCCGCCCTCCTCCCAAAGCGCATTCCCATTAGTGTAGGGAGAGGTAGGGGAGAAGCCTGAGGACCACTAAGAGTCCACCTGAACCCACTTCTGGCCATCTGAGCTGGCACCCAGGGAAGGCATGGAGTCAGGGGAAAAAGACAAGGATGGCTGGGGGCCTGCCAAGTCTTTCAGCACTCCCCAGGCCAGGGAGAAGGGCTCCGATATGGGGCCTCCCCAAATCCCATACCTGGCAAGAGATGGTCTCCAGAATCAAGGAGGAAACCGGAAGCCAGAGAGGACAACTTTTTTTTTAACAAATAGTGTGAGGAAAACAGGTCACCTCATGTCAAAAGATAAGCTAGACCCCTTTGTCCTCACATTAGATTTCAAAGGTTACGTGGAGGGGTTCAGGGTCTCAAATCTATTGAGGGAAACAGGCAGGTGCTCCACCACCAATGCAGTTAACACTGAGGCATAAGTATGCTTGATGCTTGCCCAAACCACAGAATTCTCCTTCCCTAGCCCTACACGTGCCAATGCCCTCCTTCTTCCCAGTCCCAGTTCCATAGCAGAACTCAGAGTAGCCTCATCTCATGGTCCCATATAGGGAAAAATCTGCCTCACTGTCTGGCTCTCGCTCAGTGATTCCTTATGAGCTGCTCTGTGCCCCAGTCTACGCGATGTAAACCCTGTCTACCTGATCCTGCAGCATTGAAGGTTTTGGTTGGCTTTTGCCTCTCAGCTGATGCCTTTATATTTTCACCTGTAATACCTAAATCTCTGTTCCTGTAAAGCGAAGGCAGGACATAATTTCATGGTTGGCATCAACCACATTTTTCTCATTCATTCATCAGTCAAATCAGATGGATCTCTCCCACATTTAACAATTTTAAAAATGTGTTTGTGAACATGGAGTGAAAATTAACTTTGGGCAGTGTTTGAAATGCTGTTCAAAAAATAAACTCAGTAGAATGGCACTTGGAATATTTTAGGGATGGCCTCATTGTGTTACATGCAAACGGAATCATTTTAACTTACCCCTATTAAAACACAAACTCCACATTTGTCTACATACGTTGGATAATTTTGTATATGCGTGAGTTTGCTGTGGAATCAGACCCTATCTCTCTCTGTGTCTCTGTCTCTCTCTTGCTCTGTCTCTCTCTCTCACACACACTCTCTCCTCTACTAGAAATCTTGGAAAAAAAAACAGAGCCTTTGCTTTAACAGCATAAAATTTTCCTTGCAGAAACTTGTCACTGCTTTCAGCAATTAGCAACTTCCAAAATATTTTCCAGAAATATCTCAGCTCCCTAGAACTACCCTATCATGGCCACTGCAGGGGAAGTAATACTTGCAGTTATGCAGGAAAGTGAGGTCACTGCTCTTATATCTATATATCTATATCTATATCTATATCCATCTATCTATCTATATGATCTGGCCCCCTCCCTCCCACTGGTGTGGATACAACAATGGTCACAAGAGCTCCTGAGTCGGCTCTCCTGGCAGCAAGAAGTGCCCAAAGCTGCTTTGCATGTCAGTGTTTGAGGTAGAATCTGCCCTGGAAAGGAAGGCTGAGTAAGTGCTCATGGCTGGAGCAGAAACAAGTCTAGAGACATGGCCACAGAAGGAGAGAGAATAATTCCTTCCCTGGCAGTGATGGGCTGAGCTAGTAATAGGATGAGGGTCCTAGACTCTCCACCAACCCTGATCTTCCTATAGTTACCTGTGATCCTCACAGAGGGAGATTATGGGGGACAGTCCTAATAAGGATGTCAAAGACCACTTGGTGGGCCAAAGCATAGGTACAATGGTAGGTCCTTTGCCTTGAAGAAGGTCAACATGGGGCAGACACATGTTAGGTCCCTGAATACCTTTATGGTCCCCCGAGCCTGCCAGGAGAGATTTTTGAGTGCAGAGCAAGGAATAACCCCGGGCATGGCCTGAAAACCAAAAAAAAAAAAATATCATTTGGTGCCAACATTGGTAGATATCAAATCTGACTGTTCTCACCACAGTACTTGAATCATGAATTAAATGTTCACTTATACAGAGGGGTGCTAGGAGCACCCCTTATGCTAATATTGAGTAGAATTGAAGCAAGGAAATCAGTGCATGCTGTAGAAAAACCATGTTTGCATTTCTTCCAGGATAAATAGCATTTTTTTTAAATCTTTAGACATACTTAAGAAGCTCATGAAGTGCATCTATATAATAATGTGCTGTTTGATTATTGTGGCAGTCATGGATGTTCTCTGCAGCAAGTGAAGGAACATTGAAGGAATGAAAACAGTCTGGGCAGCAGAGAGGAGGTGTGTGGAACAATTACTCATTTGAATAATTTGATGGTGGGTGTTAAGAACACTTGAGTCCAACTTAGTCCCACTGTTTAAATTTAAGGGCAGCACTGAAGTAAAAACAGAATCTTGGAGCAGGGGCGCAGTGACAGAGTGTTTGCCTTGCACTGGGCTGACCGAGGAGAGATGACAGTTCAATCCCCTGATATCCTGTAAGTCCCCCAAGCCAGGAACAATTTCTGAGCGCATAGCCAGGAGTTATTCCTGAGAGTCACCGGCTGTGGCCCAATAATAATAATAAAAAAAGATTCTTGGGGATGTTGAGATACACTTGCTTTCTGTCCACACAGGCATCATGGGCACATCTGTTGGCATTTTCAGCTTGGATATTTTCATGAGGAAACCACAGAAAATAAGCTACCGCTCCAAGTTTAGTTAGTTCTCTATTCACACATCTGGATTTGAATGTGAGTATATACTTTTTGTGATATATTATCTAGTGGCCTATTGTTGCAGCAAGATCAGAGCAGCAATAAATTATTAGGGCTTTTTTCAAATTTTTATTGAGACCAATGTGAAGTACAAATCTTTCAGAGTTATATTTAAGGAGCATAGTGATAATGAATAAGGGCAATTTCCACTACCAGTGTTGACCTCCCTTTGCCACTGTTCCCAGTACGCATCTCATATCTCTCCCCTTAGCATCCCGGACTTCTAGTGTAACAAGGCCCTTTTGTGTACAGTTTATTGTAGTTTGGGTCTCTTAATTCTATTGTCCTTGACTTTGGATTGGGTATTTTGGTCTGATCTTTTTTTATTTCCACTCAATACTCATGAGTTCACTTTGCATTTGGTATCATTCACTTTCTTTTTTTATCATTCTGTAGGAAGCCATAGATATATGAGGCTGAACAAAATGATTCATGTTCTATGGATCTGTTAAAAAAATAAAGAAAGCTGCCAGAACCTTTTGTCTAGAAGCTACAAATATAAATTTAGAAGAAAAAAGGCAAAAAAAGTGAGCAATGTGGCGAGTTCTTTTTTTCCATAGGCATAGTAAGTATTGGGGAAATTAGAAACGAAATTTTCTTGACCTAAGAGATACAGGTGTCTTCATCCTTAAAGCGTTGTCATGAGGCTGACTATAGCCTCCAGACATGTTCATTGTAAACACCAAGGTCTTTCTATAAGGTGCCAGGAAATGTTCCACTTCAGTCCTGGTTGTCAAAGTCAGTCCTCTGTAATTAGAGATCTTGATTTTTGCACAGATCCTAGGATGAAGTCTAGGATAGAGTCTTTATGATGCCAGAAAAAGTTCTGATCAGTGTCAGTTGTTGTGGTCAGTCTGTAATTAGTGAACTTGGATTTTGCACAGATCGTAGAATGGAGTGTCTTCTGATTTTATCTCACCATTAGGTGATGAGGTAGAGCAACCTGCCCTTTCATCAAGTTGTGTTTTCTCATAATCAGGGCGTCGTATGAACCTACCCTGGTGCAAGTTAGTGCCTGAGCAATATAAGGGACTTCCCTAGGGAGAGTTTTATTCTTGGTGCTGCTGCTGGAAACTGTGTCAGTACTAAGATTGGAATCTAGGGTTCAGGGTTGGATGGTCGATATCTGATCACATGAAATCTAAGTAGAGTCCCTATGACAAATGTTCAGGGTGGAAAGTGTGCCTTTATTATAAAATGTGTGGGTTCTTATCCCTATTAGATAAGAACTTGTATCTATACATAAGATTTCCCATTTTAGTGTGCCTATTTTCCCATTTTAGTGTGCAAAGAAAGGAAGAGTGCCATATTATATTATTGGTGCATTTTGGGGGCAAAACTGACAAGCTATACAATCTTTGTTTTCTGAGCTTTTATCCCAAGCAAGACTTGTCTACTAGAGTTTCTTACTAAGCAAAACCAAAACAAGAAAACCAAAAATTTGGAGAGGCTACCTCTACACTTGGAAATAAACACACTACACACTAAGAGTTATAACTCTTAAGAAAATAAACATTCAAGAAAATATAGATATCCTGGGGGTGCTGGGGAGGAGATTAAAAAAAGAAACTAGAGATATCCTAATTAAGACTTCTGAGATAGTCTTGGTGGGGAGATAAGATCCAGGACACATTTCAGCCCACACGTTGGTATTATTGAGTCTGAGAAATGGTTTGCAGTAGTGAGGCTGTAAGGGCTCAGGTAGTGTCCTTGAGCTGGGGTCCCTCTGGAGCTGAATCTGGTAGCAAGCAACAGTCCACATTGAGAGGTGTGTGTGAAATAAAGGACCATATAGAATGAGTCAGCTGGCATGGTGGCTGCAGCTTCTTGCAAAGGCAAGAGATTTGGTGCTTTTTGGAAACTGTATGGCAGCTTTTTGGGGTGGGAGACTTGGTCTTGGTGCCTAAGAAGTTAAGAACTGAGGGTAAAGAGGGATAAATAGGGGGATATAATGGATCAGGATTGAGGTGGTGAAATAATAAAGAAATTTTGAATGGGGAGGAGGGAAATATATAACAGTGGCTATATACTATATAGGCATGGATTGCTTACTAGATTAGGCAAACATAGAGGGATCCACTGCATACATACTCATACCCACTTATAGAGAGACATTATATATAGGATGTAGTGTGAGGTCTGACCCTTATGGGATGGGTCAGAGCACTTGAAAAATAAATTAATTAAAATATGTAATAAGGGGCCGGAAGGTGGCGCTAGAGGTAAGGTGTCTGCCTTGCAAGCGCTAGCATAGGACGGACCGCGGTTCGATCCCCTGGTGTCCCATATGGTGCCACCAAGCCAGGGGCAGTTTCTAAGTGCATAGCCAGGAGTAACCCCTGAGCGTCAAACGGGTGTGGCCCAAAAACCAAAAAAAAAAAAAAAAAAAAAAAAAAAAGCAATAAAAATTAAAGAACTGGGCTGGTACTTTGGAGGGGAAAGGTTTTCTAATTTCTAGGTACTTCATCAATGGTGGGGTGAACTTTGCTAAATGAAGCTTTTAAAATTAGATTGTGCATGAAAAGTTTTAGAATAAACATAATTTATATGTCTAGAGTACTAAGCAATATGATCGTGAGCATATGAGGATTCTACCCTATGTAGTATCATCCACCATGTCTTGTACATATTGTGAGGTTCCTTTCTTGAAAGGAAATTGACAGTGTGGCCATTATGATATAAAAGTAATATATTTTGAATTGAAAAAGAAGATAAAAGGAGAGAAGGAAAAAAAGAAACAACAACAACAACAACAACAAAAAGATAATAGTAATTTGCAAAAACATACTCAATAAGTGGGGCCTGGAACAAAAGTGTATGGTGTGCAGGAGTGATCCTTAAGTGCAGAGCCTGGACAAATCTCTGAGCACTGCTGGGAGTGGCCTTCAAAGACATAGAGAGCTCTTGGTCACTAAAATCATGCTCTCTTGTCCTCTAGCCCTCTCTCCCTTTCTCTGTCAATCTCGCTTAGTCATCTTTATATCCCTCTCCCCTGTATCTTTCTTTCTCACTTTGACTCTGCCTACCCCTCTGGGTCTTGGTGTCTGGTTTGATGAGTACTGGTTTTTTAATTTAACGATTCGTTATCTCTATTTAGTTAATATGTTGCTCTTAAAAGAAACATTTTCATCCAATTTTTATTTGATTTAATTTTATTGAAACCATTGTAGTTTACAAAGTCCTTCATAGTTGGGTTTCAAGCATACAGTGAATCCGGGGGAGGGGTTCAATCCCACCACCAGTGTCAACCTCCCTCACCATTTTCCAGAGTGCATTCTCTAGCACCCCTTTTGACCCCCAGCCTGCCAGTATAATAAGCCCATTTTACTTTTAGTTTGGGTCTCTTGAGTCCATTGCTATTGACTTGGGCTTGGATATTTAGTTCTGTCCTTTTTTAAAACTCCACCAATGCACCTGAGACTACTTGGCCCTGGCGCCCATCCTTTCCTATTTATGTTTCTTCTCCTCCACTCAGTTTCTTTCTTTCTTCTAGCTATACTCTGGGGTAAGGGTGTTCAAGACAACTCCCATTTAGACCACTGAATTTCTTCATGCAGTTATTCAAAGTACAACATATAATTCTGTATTTATCCTTCTTCATCTGCCTTTTGCATTTAATATTAATATTAATCTTTCAGTTCCACCCAAGGTGCAGCAAATTGCATGATTACATCGTTTCTTACAGCTATGTAGTACTCCACGATATATATATATATATACATACATATATATGTATATATATATTTACCACATCTTTATGATCCACTCATCTGTTTTTGGACATCTAAGTAGATTGTAAGTCTTACTTAATGTACTGAGTGCTGCAGAATATTGATGTGCATACATCCTTTTGGATGACTGTTTTTCATCATAGATAGATACACAAAAGTGGGATTGTTGGGTCATTTGGCAGGCCAATTTTGAGTTTACTAAGAACCCTCCATAATGTTTTCCACAAAGTTTGGATCACACAGCATTCCTACCAGCAGTGAATGAGAGTTTCATTCTCACCACATCCCCAACAAGACAGATTGTTCCCAGTATTTTTGCTCTGTGCCATCCTCATCAGTGTAAGATGATATCTCACTGTTGTCATGATGATTCAAAGTTTTGAATAAAATACTCTTTTTACTTATATGTAGTCTTCATAACTTATCTTTAAATTTAATTCAAGAACTCATTCGAGATTGATTTGTAAGTATTTATATGAACACTCGACATTTTTCCATTTCTAACACACATAGTTGTGATGAATTCTCATAGTGCTGCATTCTGCTTTATGTTTATCTTACTGTGATTATAATATAAATCAGTTAAGATCATCTCTGTTAATATCTGATGCTACAGTGAAAATTACTAGAAATTTCTCCATCTCCTTCTGTCTTCTAATGACTAGGCAACAGCAAAAGTGCACAAAACAGAACTGATCTTCTGAGTCAATGACTTCAATGAGCCTTCTTACTCAAAGGACTGATTGCTGCCCTCTCTCAGATAACAACATATGAAAAAATATCCTTCATAGATGTGATGGTAAGAAGAATCCTTCTATCAGAGACTCTCCTGGGAACACTGGGGAATTTCTTTCTTTTCTACCACTACCTATTATACCATTCTGAAGGCAAAATGGTTACAGACTATATTCTCATGAACCTGACTGTTTTCAGCTACTTGGACATTCTCTCTAAAGGATTCCTCAAAATAATGGCAGCTGTAGGACTGAAAAATGTCGTTAGTACTACAGAATGCAGTCTCACCTTGTATGCTCAGAGAATGGGCACGGGCAGGTTCATTGGCACCACCTGCCTCTTGAGTGTCTTCCAGGCCCTTATGATCAGCTCTATGGACTCCTGTTGGAAGGATCTGAAAGTCAAAGCTCCTCAGTATGTCACCATCTCTGTTTTCTTCTGTTGGATTCGATAATGTCTGTAAATCTCATTTTTCCTCTGTGCATATTGAATGTCTCTAGAAAATGAAGTATGAAACATCACAAAGACATGAAGTTTCGGCTATTGCCATATTGTTGATGATGAGATGTTCTCTGTCCCAGTCTACTTGGTATTAATTGTATTCCCTGAAATTGTGATTTCTGCAGTCATAGGCCAGTGACTCCATGATTCTCTTCCTGCACAGGCACAAAGAGTCCAACACATTCATACGTATCAAGTTTCCTCCAGATTACCAGTTCAGTCCAGAGCCACCCCCAAATTGGTTCTTCAGGTGAGCGCCTTTTGTGTTTTCACACAATCTTCTCCCTCCTTTCTATGTGTGTGACTCTATTCAGTGAAGAAAAAAGGATGGTTATTTACTATTGCAGATATTCTGATCATTATTTCTCTGTTTTCCTACTGTGATCCCTTTCTGCTTATGAGGCATGACTATAGTCAAGCAAACCTTTTCCCTAATGATGAATAAAAAATTACATGATCAGAACCCCAGATAACTAAAGCTCATATTTAGGAACAACATTCAATTTACTCAACATATTTCTTCAATCAAACATATTGCTCAAAAAATTAGAATCTAAATAACGTGCCACATAACAATGAGATATTGCTAGTCACAATTAATTTAATTTAATTTAATTAAAATCTATTAAAAATTATTTAGTGTTATGGGCAAGAACAGTAGTACAGTAGGTAGAGTCCTTGCCTTTCATAGGACTAACTTGAATTAGATCGCATTTAGTCCCCTGAAGTCTGCCAGGAGAAGTTTCTGAATGCAGAATCATGAGGAAGCTCTGATCATAAACCATAGTGGCCCATAGAACAAAAACAGGTTTTTTAAAAAAGTAAAACTCTTGAGCTTTTGCTCATTGTAGTGTAGGGTTTCAAAGCATCTAGGGATGTGAGGAAGGCCACTTTGACTCCTCACCTGCATCACAAGGTCGGTCATGTTCATCAGATGCTGTCTGAGAATGGTGCAGGGTGACTTCCAATTCTTTACCGAGAGACAAGTAAATAACCCAAAGGTCCTCACACCTAGGGCTAGATTGTTGGGAAATGAGTAGTGAGATACGAGGTTGGGATTCCCTTGAGACAGTGCTCTGGGGTTTTTCATGTATGTGAACGTCTCAAGATAGTCACAGAGAGTTGTTTTATAACCAAGTGTATTTCAGAAAGACTCTATTTTTAAAAGAGACTTAAAGAGAAAAGACAGAAAGGCAGGCATGGCCTGGTATGAGGCCAATCCAAATGGTCCTTTGATAATTCTCAGGCTCATCAGAGGTCATCTCCAGCCACAGAACCACACTCAATCCCTGCTCTTTGTGAAATAGGAAGTCGATTCTCACCAAATACTCAATCTGATGGCAACCTCATCTTCTGGACTTGTGAGAAATAAATTGCCATTGTCTGTAACCGAATTTATGGTATTTTGCCTTAACCACATCTAGGAATACAAAAGAACACATAGGAACTGATTTTTATATTGAGCTCTTCTAACAAAAGGAGAGGCCACCTGTATCTAGTACTCACAACAACTATTGTTTTTCTTATACATTTAAGAATTATTATCATGGTATTCAGAATACATCAGAAATTTACCTTCAACTGTGCAGTGTAATCACACAGAAAATAAATGATGCTAGTCCAATATTTCAGAAGAAATGAAGTAAAAAGTCATTTTTAGATATGTACAAATAATCCAGGAATATGTCCGGAGAAAGTTTCCACATATGTGTGAGAATATGGCTGTGTGCTTAGTCCAATGCTTTTGACTTAGAACCTTCTGTATGTTGCCCAGACACTTTAGAAAATATCATTCATGCATCTGATACCACTGGGGTGTCCCCAGGTGAGTTATGTGAAGTAGGGGAGAGATCCTGTAACCACAAGAAAGGAATCTGCCATTTTCTCTTTCTACACCTCTGCTAATTGGGCCAGTGATTGGAAGACCCAGGACTGTGAGCATGCTCTTCACAGGAAAGGAAAATCAGACCTAGACCTTAGCCAGGTCTTACAGGTACAATGTCTTTCTTCCAGAAAAGCATTTTAGGAGGAGACAAGAGGTGAAGTAAAAACAGATTTTATTTGGATATTGAGAGAATGGACAAAAAGAAAGGCAGAGAGAAAGAGGTACTAATGCACTCATGAAGATCTAGACATCTCCTTCGGTGGAGACAGCCCCAGTACTCACCTGAGAGCTAAAGTAGGAAAGATCACATCGCAGGAGGGGAGAAGTGGGAGACATGTGCTCAGAAATCATATGCCCAAGCAACACATGTGCACAGCCTTCTCAGTGGCAGAGGGAGAAAGAAAGAGAAAGAAGAAACAAGTAGGAGGAAAGAAGAAAGAAAGAAAGAAAGAAAGAAAGAAAGAAAGAAAGAAAGAAAGAAAGAAAGAAAGAAAGAAAGAAAGAAAGAAAGAAAGAAAGAAAGAAAGAAAGAAAGAAGAAAGAAAGGAAAGAAAGAAAGAAAGGAAGAAAGAAAGGAAGGAAGGAAGGAAGAAAGAAAGAAAGAAGGAAGAAAGAAAGAAAGAAAGAAAGAAAGAAAGAAAGAAAGAAAGAAAGAAAGAAAGAAAGAAAGAAAGAAAGAAAGAAAGAAAGAAAGAAAGAAGAAAGAAAGAAAGAAAGAAAGAAAGAAAGAAGAAAGAAAGAAGAGAGAAAGAAGAGAGAAAGAAGAGAGAAAGAAATATGAGTGAAAGAAATAAGAGATAAAGAAAGAATAGATAAAGAAAGAAGAAAGAGAGAGAAAGAAAGAAAGAAAGAAAGAAAGAAAGAAAGAAAGAAAGAAAGAAAGAAAGAAAGAAAGAAAGAAAGAAGAGAGAAAGAAAGAAGAAAGAAAGAAAAGAAAGAAGAAAGAAAGAAAGAAAGAAAGAAAGAAAGAAAGAAAGAAAGAAAGAAAGAAAGAAAGAAAGAAAGAAAGAAAGAAAGAAAGAAAGAAAGAAAGAAGAAGAAAGAAAGAAAGAAAGAAAGAAAGAAAGAAAGAAAGAAAGAAAGAAAGAAAGAAAGAAAGAAAGAAAGAAAGAAAGAAAGAAAGAAAGAAAGAAAGAAAGAAAGAAAGAAAGAAAGAAAGAAAGGAAGGAAGGAAGGAGGAAGAAAGAAAGAAAAGAAAGAAAGAAAGAAAGAAAGAAAGAAAGAAAGAAAGAAAGAAAGAAAGAAAGAAAGAAAGAAAGAAAGAAAGAAAGAAAGAAAGAAAGAAAGAAAGAAAGAAAGAAAGAAAGAAAGAAAGAAAGAGAGAAAAGAAAGAAAGAAAGAAGAAGAGAAAGAAGAAAGAAAGAAGAAAGAAAGAAAGAAAGAAAGAAAGAAAGAAAGAAAGAAAGAAAGAAAGAAAGAAAGAAAGAAAGAAGAAAGAAAGAAAGAAAGAAAGAAAGAAAGAAAGAAAGAAAGAAAGAAAGAAAGAAAGAAAGAAAGAAAGAAAGAAAGAAAGAAAGAAAGAAAGAAAGAAAGAAAGAAAGAAAGGAAATATTCAGCATTCTCTTGGGTACTGACACACCAAGAAAGTGTCTTAGTAGTGATGAAGTAATTCTTCCAATCCTGTCTCTTGGTTTCATGACAGAGAACTTTGCTACCTTTCAAACATTCCTTGCTGTCTCAGGAATTCATAGCACAACAGACAGGGCTTTTGCCTGGCATATGGCTTACCCTTGTTAAATCCCTGGCATCCCATGTGTCCCCTCATGCTCCCTATCCTGCCAGAATAATTTCTGCCACATAGCCAGGAGTAACCCCTGAGCATAGCCAGGTGTTGCCCAAAAACAAAAACAAAAACAAAAAAAGGAAATGGAAGATTTAAAAATAAAAATTCATTGCCCTGCGGGAAGTGGCCCTTCCCTGCCTGTTTGCCTGCCTCACAGCCACTTTTTAAGATTGTTTTTGTGTGTTCCAGGCCCACCCATTCATTGAATCTGATATCCCTGAACCTCATTTAGAGATAGGGCATTGGCAAGAATGGGTTCAAAATTCTATGATTGGCTGGTATTCCAATAAAAGTAAGAAATTTGGCAATAGATTACTTCAGAAACAAAACTCTTGCATTGCCTTGCCTTGTGAAGCCCTGTGTTTATTGATATAATGACCAGATAAATACTGGGCAAAATAGGAAATCTGAGAGATGGGGTTTTTGACTAAGAACAAAGTTCTATGAATACTCAAGTCACATAGGTCCAAGCCCAGGAAGATATCTCTGTTCTCTCTGTTCTCTCTGTTTTCTCTGTTCTCTCTGTTCTCTCTGTTCTCACTGTTCTCTCTGTTCTCTCTGTTCTCTCTCTCTCTCTCTCTCTCTCTCTCTCTCTCTCTCTCTCTCTCTCTCTCTCTCTCTCTCTCTCTCTCTCTCTCTCTCTCTCTCTCCATCTTTCTTTGCTTCTGGGATCATGGAAACCAAGAGGCTTTCCCAAGACATCACAAAAGTCCCTGTTCAGAAATGCAGCAGAAATTTGTCACTGCTTTAGGCAATGAGCAACTTCTAAAAAGTTTCCTGAAATATCTCATCTCCCCAGGCCTCCCCTGTCATGGCCACTGCAGGGGAATTGATAATTGCCATTCTGCAGGGAGGTGAGGTCACTGCGCACAAACCCATATCAGGTCTGGCCGCCTCCCTCCCACAGGCATGGATACAGCGACATTCACACGGACTCCTGAGCCTGCACTCCTGGCAACAAGAAGAGCCTGCAGCTGCTCTGCATGTCTGTGTAAAGGCAGAATCCGCCCAGGGAAGAAAGGCTGAGTAAGTGCTCATGGCTGGGGCAGAAACAGATCTAGGGGCAGAGCCACAGAGGGCGGGAGAATAGATTCTTCCCCTGCAGTGATGGCTGAGCTGGTAATGGGATGAGAGTCCCAGTCTCTCCACCAATACTCTTGTAGGTACCTGTAATCCTCACCCAGGGAGAATATGGGGGACAGTCCCATTCGTGATGAAACAGTTAAGATGCCAACCTCATAGTTACCAATCCATCTGCAGTTACCAGATTCCTGCAGGACAGGACTCATGGATGAAAAATTGCTGTGTAGAGGGTAACTCAGAGCACTTTCGAATAAAGTGTAGAATGAATGCAAAATAATGAGTGGGAAATCCATGTACATATTTTGAGATTTTTTAAATTTTATTTTGTTGAAACCATTATGATAGACAAAGTCCTTCGTAGTTGAGTTTCAGATATCCAGTAAATCAGGGCCAATCCCACCACTCCTGTCAACCTCCCTCCATCAATGTTGACCAAGAGAACCCCGTAACACCCCTATTGCCTGCCAGCCTGCCCATTTAATGTTTAGATTGTTGGAGTTTGGGTCTCTTGATTTCATTGTTGTTGACTTTGGCTTGGCTATTTAGTTCTGTCCCTTTCTTTTTCTATTTTTTTCTCCACCAATGCACCTGAGGCTGTAATCTATGGAGCACAGAAAATGCAGTATTTAGGGTTTTTTTTCTTGAAAAAGTGTTTTACCTCCTGAGACCTGTTCTGCCAGGGCCAAGAGGTGCAGGAGAATACCAGCACTAAAATGGGGCTGGAGGCCAGAATTAAGAAAGGGGCTCATGGGTAAATATGACCACTGGAAGGAGCACCCATTCAGCCCCAATGCTTTGAACCCTCTGAGCGGCAGTGCCAGCCTGTCCCCTGCTATGTCCAAAACCACTGCTGGTGGACAGAGCGATCAGGTGGCAATGTGATATCCAAAATGTCTGGGAGGCCCCAGCCACCAGCAGCCTCAAGGGTAAGTCCCTTTCTGGGCCTGTCATCGAGGAAGTGGCTGCCCTCTGTCTCCTCGGTGCATTTGGCAGGAGACTGCAAAGGACCGACCCTAGTGACAGGTTTCACCCTTTCCCGTACTATGCGCTGATCATGCTGCTGCAAACAGGTGCCAAGGCCTCCCTGCCACTGCCTGGTCTCCCCACAGGTACCAGATTGGCCCCCCAACAAGGCTGGAGTGAGGAATCCAAGCCCAATAGGAGACAGTCTCAGAAAGCAAGTGACAGTCCCTGGCCTGGTCCCTGACTGGTGGGAGCTAAGAGGCTTTCAACACCTTGCCTAGAGAGGAGTCCCTGAGTCTGCCTGGAGCCACCTGCTCGCTTGTCCATCTGTCTGTCCATCCATCCACAACTGGCCTCCTTCCCCATCTACAATTCCCGCCCTGGGCTGGGCCTGGCAGTAATCTTGCTCAGCAGATGCCTACCTAGGAAACAGAGGGGCCCAGAGGGGTGCAGCAGGCAGGCGTGGCCAGGGACCCCAAGCCCTATGACCATGCTGTCCCCCTTTAACATATTTGGATCCAAAGTCTAAACAGCTAAACCAAGATAGCAGCTCTATCTCTTTCTCCACAACCATCTTGCTTAGAGTTCTGGACCCTTGGGTGCAAACGTGGCTCCAGCCCCCAGCAGGCTCAGTGTCCAGGACTGCTCTGGCCCTTGGAGCTGTGATGGGAAGGGAGGCAGGATGTGCAGACGGTGTATTATTGGTTTACACTGTTACAGGGTATGTTTTTTGTTAGCTTCAATGAATGATTCAAATATTTTACACCAGGAAGGACTTACTCAGTATCACTGCAGCTGTGCTTTCTGTCTCCTTTTAGTATTCAAAACAGTTGATGAGCCCAGAATTTGAGGGGGCCGAGATGTCCCCCCACACCTGCCTCCCCTCTCCCTGAGGCGGAATGAACTCAATGGAATTTTGTAATCCCTGTTATGTAAAGCAACGACATTCTCATTTACACATTCTTCTTCTTAAAAAGCAAATTTAACTGGGGGAAAAGTGTTTTTACTTTATCCTAGACACACAGCTCTGTGCTTTCTGCAGTGAGAGAAAGAATGTTTACTGCGTGAACAGCATCAATCCAGGGCTGCAGAGATGGCATCTGTGGACCAATTGCTCATTGGGTAGGGTCTGACTTGATGGGAATGGGGGAAGAACACCCGAGCCCAAGATTACAGCACCATTCAAGGTCAAGAACAATTTTGAGGCGAAAGTGATTGCTTGGGAATGTTGAGTCAGTTTGACTTTCTGTCCACACAGGTGTCATGGGTGCCTCCAAAGGTACCCTCAATCTTGTGAACTCTGTGAGGGCACCACAGAAATCAGCAGCTCTGAGTCAGCTCTCCCAGTCAACCAAGGCTCGATTTGCCTACGTGAGTAGAGACAAGTTTTGTCATACATTGTTGTCCAGGGCAGCAGCCAAAGCAAAGCAGCAATTAAGTATCTTGGAAAGTTCTTTTGAAAATAATGTTTATTGAGAACAATGTGAATTTCAAGTCTTTCACAATTATATTTGAGGCAAGATAGTGACAGTGAATTAGGGACATTCCCACCACCAGTGTTTTCCTCCCACCCCCAACCCCTGTTCTCAGCATACATCCCCTACCTCCTTGCTTTGCCCCTTGGACTGCTCATGCAGCAGGTTCCTTTTGTAAATTGTAGAATTATTGTATTACTATTGTATTATTATTGTATTATTATTGTAGATTGGGTATCTTGATTCTGTTGTCATTGAATTTGAGTTTTGTGATTAGGTCTGATCATTTGTAATTTTCACTCAATGATCATGAGATTGCTTGCTCCTGCTACCATCCACTTTTTTTCTCCTCTCAATTTATGAGGCAGAGCAAGATGATTCAGGTTATATAATTATGTTGGGAAGGAAAAAAAAGGAAAGCTGAGAGGAGCCCATCTAGAATCTATAAATATCATTTAAAAGAAGAGAGGGAAAAAACAAACTTAAACAAGCAATGACAAAAAATACAACAATAACAACAAAAACAACTAGAAAGAAAAAATAAGGACGGAAGGCTGTGGCAAGTTTGTGTGTGTGTGTGTGTGTGTGTGTTTGTCTCTCTGTGTGTGTGTTTGCATAGGCACAATAAGCATTGGGGAAATTACAAAGGGAATTTTCTTGGGATACAGGGTTTCTCCACCCTTCTAGCATACTGTCATGGGAACAACTACAGGCTCCAGACTATCTTGGAGAGTTTTATGGAATTTCACAGCTGCATCACAGAATCATTTCTACAGTATGTGTCTGAGCACAGAATCTGAACCCAAGCTGCACAACTCCCTCCTATGCAGAAGCAAACAGCAATTTAGATGCACTCACACAATCCAATTTAGATCCACTTATTTTTCCCTTAGTTAACTTAATGAGAAAAAGTAGTTAACTATACCTGGAGGTGTTCAGTGTTTTCTCCTGGACTCAGACATCATTTGCCTTGGCACTGAGTAAAAACAGGTTAGATCTAAATACCCAAGCCAAAGTCAATGACAATATAATCAAGAGATCCAAACTATATCAAGCTAAACACAAAATGGATCTGTTATACTAGTAGTTCAGGGGGCTAATAGGGAAGTTATGGGGTGCATGCTGGGAACTATAGAGGAGGGAGGTCCATAATGGTGGTGGGCCTGGCCCTAATTCACTGCCACTACATGCCTGAAATACAATTGTGACAGATTTCCCATTCACATAGCTTCAATAAAATAACAAAAGAAAATTATTTGACTTTGGGGACACTGAGAATCAAACTCAGGTCACCCCAAAAAGAACAAGTGCGGGCCCGGAGAGATAGCACAGCGGCGTTTGCCTTGCAAGCAGCCGATCCAGGACCAAAGGTGGTTGGTTCGAATCCCGGTGTCCCATATGGTCCCCCGTGCCTGCCAGGAGCTATTTCTGAGCAGACAGCCAGGAATAACCCCTGAGCACTGCCGGGTGTGACCCAAAAATAAAAAAAAAATAAATAAAAAGAACAAGTGCCCACCACCATACTATTTTTTTTAGCTCCCATTTGTGCTAAGTGAATTTTTTACTTAATAAATTACATTAAGATAACGCCCTGAACAAGAAGAGTGTCCCATCACACATTTGTAAGCATAAACACCTGGAAAATGGACTTACAGCTACTAGATCATTTCAGAGGTCCCACCCCCTTTCCCTGAGTTGCTTTTTCCATGATTGATACCTGAAGTTTAACTCTCTTATTTTATTGGCTGCATTTCTCTGGGATGTTGCATGACTTTCTTTAGCATATCTTTCCAGAAGACAATCGTGTGTCATAAACTAACATATCCATTCCTCTATTAGCAGCACCTGGTCAGCATTGAAATTATGGCTATAATAGGTAAAGAGTGATTCTTGCATAAAAGTCTATAACCTTGGTTGCTGATAAATGTATGTGTTATCTTGATTACATAGTTGCACAATGCCATAATGGAGACACAAGGTGTGGCATCTGGTTGCCACATACAAACTCTACTAGCGCATGATCTCCTAAAGTATATCTCAAAGCCAGAGACCATTGGGAGTGGTTGTTTTTTATATATCCTGGGAATAGTTGATATTTACTATTATTTCATTTTTGTTTTCTGTAATACTCCTAAGGCTGACAGGTTTAATATTTTCAAAGGCTAACAATTATTCACATCATATTGTTTAGTGAATAATCCTTTTCTTGAATTTCTTTAGGTGCTTCAGTATTTTTTCTAGCAATTTTATATTTTCTAAGACATTTTGGTTCAGAGTCCAGAAAAATAGCATAGGAGAAGGAAGGTACTTGTCTTGATCACAAGACATCCAATTTTGATGTCAGAATTAATTAGAGTCAACCAAACTCTATTAGAAGTGATCTAAAGGGCCGGAGAGATAGCGTGGAGGTAAGGTGTTTGCCTTACATGCAGAAGGATGGTGGTTAGAATCCTGGCATCCCATATGGTCCCCAGCGCCTGCCAGGAGCGATTTCTGAGTGTAGAGCCAGGAGGAACCCCTGAACACTGCTGGGTGTCACCCAAAACTCCCAAAAAAGTGATCTATATGCACAGAATTAGAGTACACTCTAAGCCCCACTCGGTGTGCTTCCTCCCCATAAAAGATAGATCCAGTTCTAATACTCAATCACAGTATTGGGCTCTGGCTCTCCCTCATGTTCCTTCATTTCTCTCTTTTTGACTTGCTCCATCCTCTGTGTCTTTGTATCTGGTGTGATGAGAACAAGTTTTAATTTTAACGTGTTTATTACTATATGTAGTATGTTTTCTGCTATTTATGAAAAGTCTTCTAATTCAAAGTTTAGGGAAAACTGCTCCTTTTCTTTATTTTTTTTTTAACTTTTTTATTTAAAGCATTGAGATTTACAAAATTCCTCATAGCTGACTTTTAGACATACAGTGTGTCAGTACCAATCCCACCACCAATAGTAACTTCTTTCCACCAATGTTCCCAGGGTTTATGCCATACTTCCTCCCAGCTTGCCATCTTTTTTATCTTATATGTAAATTGAGTTTAATAATCCATTAAGGATGCATTTGTGTGTGTTGACTTTTTCATTTTCTAACATGACTTGACTATTGAGTTTATTTTCATGATGATGCATTCAACTTCCTCTTCTTGCTGTTACAGGATCCTTAACCAAGCTAAGACCTTTTTATCTGAAGACTGACTCTCCCATGAATAGCACCGAGATTATTCTCTGCCTCATTGTGTTTCTTATTGTCTTATGCAGGGGCTGAGGAGATACTACAGCAAGTAATATACTGGCCTTGCTAGATGTTGAACAGGTTTAGATTTCCAGCTCCCTTTTGGGTCACAGTCTACTCCACCCAGGATTCCTAAGTGCAGAGCCTGATTAAGTACTATGTACTGCCATATTTGGTCCAAACCAAATATGAATGAATGAATGAATAAATGACTGAATGACCATGGGGCTGGAGAGATAGCGCAGCTGTAGGGTGTTTGCTTTGCACGTGACTGACCCAGATGGATCTCGGTTTGATCCCCAGCATCCCATATGGTCCCCCAAGCCAGAAGGGATTTCTGGACGCATTGCCAGGAATAACCCCTGAGCATCACTAGGTTGGCCAAACAACAAACAAAAAATTACTGAACAATCCAACAAATAAATAAGTGAGTAATTAAAATCTTAGGCTAACCCCCACAAGAGCAAAAGCCTAAATGTTCTCTTGGTGTGAAATGTATGTCAGGAGCATTCTTGATGAGAGAAATGATTATTGCCCTCTCTCAGAGAACGGTGTTTGTACTAAGAGCACACCCTTAAAGGATGTGACAGTTGCAGTGATTATACTCTTAGAGATTCTCCTAGGAGCACTGGGAAATTTCTCTCTTCTTTGCCATTACTTACTCCTTAACTGCACTGAAGCCCGGGTGAGAACCACAGACTTGATTCTCATGCACATGACTATATCCAACTCTTTGCTCATTGCCTCACAAGGAGTCCCCCGGGCACTGGCAACTTTTGGGCTCAAATATTTCTTCACTGAATTGGGATGTGATCTTCTTTTGTATGTTCTGAGAGTGGGCAGGGGCATGTCCATTGGCACCACCTGCCTCTTGAGTGTCTTCCAGGCCATTATGATCAGCCCCATGAACTCCTGCTGGAAGGATCTGAAAGTCAAAGCTCCCCAGTATGTCACATGTTCCATTGCCTTGTGCTGGATTTATTATATGACAGCTAATCTTTTTTTTCCTCTGCACATATTTTATGTATCTAATGAATGGAACATAAAAAACATCACAAAGAGAATAGATTTTGGATTCTGTAGTAGTACTGATGTTGAGGAAGTCTCTGGAGTAGTCTATTCAGCATTGATTGTGTTCCCTGAAGTTGTGTGTTCTGTGCTCATAGTCTGGACCAGTGGCTCTATGATTCTCTTCCTGTACAGGCACAAGCAAAGACTCCAACACATTCATAGCAGTCAAGTTTCTTCCAGATCTTCAGCTGGGTCCAGAGCCACCCAAAGAATACTCGTTCTGGTGAGCGCCTTTGTGTGTTTTCACACAATCACCTCTATCTTTTATATGTGTTTGCATCTAGTTGATTATGATGCATTGTTGGTTAATATTGCAAATATTATATCTGTGTGTTTTCCTGCTGTGAGCCCCTTTCTGGTTAAAAAACGTATTCCCACTGTATTCAGGGTATCATTTGCACTGTTAATATAAAGAAAATCCCATGATCACATCCCAAATAATTAACACATATATTTTGGTTCAAGGTTTCTAGTTTATTTAAGAATATTACTTTTGCCATATATATTGCCTTTTCATTGCTCAAAAAATTAAAACTTAAAAACAAATCATATGTTGACTAAATGCACCTTGTCACATAAAAAATATCGAGTTTTATCTCAGTGTAGTGTGGAACTTTAATGGGTTTATAGAGTTTGCATTTAGAGATGTGCTTAAAGAACTCCCATACTCAGAACTAAGAGTAGAATAAATGCCAAAACATGAGTGCATCCTGTGGAGAATCTATGTGTATATAGATTTATTTTTTTAAATAAAAATGTTTTATCTTCATCTGGATGTACCACAAAGTTAATTGACATAATAACTGTGTCTTGGTGAAAACGTGGTTTAGGAGATATGGAGAATATGAATGCTTTCTGCAACAGAGAAAAGTATTTAGGCATGAAAACATAGTAATACTGGGAAGCAGAGATGAGCTGGGTGTACTTTTGTTCCTTTGATTTAGTCTCATTAGATCTGGTAAAAAAAAAAAAACCTCCTGAGTCCATTACAGTTTGATGGCAGCTTTGAGATGAAAGTGGTTTCTCAGAGATGTTGCATCTTATTGGCTTTCTGTCCTCACAGTGAGTGGTCTTAGGTGCATCCCCGGGACCCTCAAACTGAGAACTCTGTGTGGACACCACTAGAAACAGCAGCTCCCAGTCAATCGAGGTTTTCCATCCCATGGACATATATGCCAATGTGTGTATGTAGAATTTGTATTCTATATTCTCAGCAAAAATAAAATCGTGGGATCATTTTATGCTGAATTTCCAGACAGCATCACTGAATCACTGAATTGTTTTCAGCATGTGTCTGAATACAGGATCTAAACTAGAATCGATAAATTCCTTTCTATCCAGAAACAAACATATTAGTATGTGGTTCATTCAAAGAAACCACATTTGTGGGGGAGGGGAGTGTTCTGTTTATGACTGAAACCCAAATACAATCATGCTTGTAAACATGATGCTTAAATAAAAATTTTATTAAAAAACTAAAATACCACATTTGAACACAGCCTTTTCTTTTGTGAAGTAAATTATTTTGGTCAAAATGGAGTCTGGGCCACACCAAATAATATTCTGGGCTTAGTTCTGACTTGGTGTTTAGAGATAACTACTGGCAGCTTTGGAGAGATCATATAAGGTGTCACAGATCAAACTTGGGTTTGATCCAAGTTTGGGTTTGGGTCCACTTTCAAAGCAAAATCCCCATCCCCTATTTAGTTAAGGGAATATTTATTTTAAAAGTCACAGACGGGGGCTGGAGAGATAGCATGGAAATAGGGCATTAGCCTTGCATGCAGAAGGATGGTGGTTCGAATCCCGGCATCCCATATGGTCCCCTGAGCCTGCCAGGAGTGATATCTGAGTGTAGAGTCAGGAGTAATCTCTGAGTGCTGCTGGATGTGACTCCAAAACAAAACAAAACAAAATGTCACAGAGGGGTTGGAGCTAGAGCAAAGCAGGGAAGACATTTGCTTTGTATGCAGCCAACCTAGTGAGATCCCTGGATTCCCAAATGCTTTGCTCATAAAATTGGCTAAGGGCTGGAGAGACAGTATGGGATATTTGCCTTGCACACATCTGACCCAAATTAAATCCCTGATATCATATGTGGTTTGCAGAATTAGCTCTATACATCGCAAGGTGTGATTCAAAACAAAAACAAACACCTGTTTGATGTCATGAATATAGTAGGGGCTAATTAACCCAGTTCTGATGAAGAGAACAACTTAGACCAATTCTTCATTCTGTTTCTATCCCACATTGAATGAAAAAAACTTGAAAGTCTTCATATATGTTGTTCCTTTCCATGTGCAAAAATGTACTAATTTGAGCTGGAGCCATTCTACAATAGGTAAAGTGCTTGTCTTGTGTGTATCTGACCAGGGTTTGCTCATCAGATGGTTCGAGTCTCACCAGAAGGGATTCCTAAACCCAGAGTAAGCCCTGAGCACCTCTGGACAGCCCCATCACCCAAAAAGTGGAACAAAACAGTAAATGCTTAAAGGCTTTTGAATAGCAAATTTGCAAATGGTCACAGTCCACATTTTACCATGTCTTTTATTACATATTTTAGGTCACTCGCAACAAAAAGAACATATGAATCAGGTTGAGGGGCTAAAAAATAATACACAGATTGGGTGCTTGACTTGCACCTGGCCAACTTCTGTTCCACCACTAGCACCTAATATTATTCTCTGTGCCCTGCAGGAGTAATTCTGAGTGCAGAGCCAGGAGTAAGCCCTGAGCATTGCTGGAATTAACCTAAAGGAGAAAGAAAACAGGATAATACATCATGTAGGTCTGATTTGTAAGCAGAACTTCTGAGCTGGTCTCAATGTTTCTGTGTAGCGGGCAGAATTTTCTCAAATGCACATGTGTGTTTGTGTGTGTGTATGTGTATGTGTGTGTAGGGGAAATAGAGCAACAGTGCTTAGGAGCTTAGCTTAGCTTAGGAGCTACATCTGGCTCGAGGTTCAGATCACACCCAGCAGTGCTCTGGAATCCATCAAGTCTACAGTGTGCAAAGCCTTTGCTCAGCTCATTGAGCTGTTTTCTCAGCCCAGGTGCTAGCTTTTTATTCCCATCTTCACCACATCCAGGACACCAACACCTTAGCACAATAGGATGTGTCCCAAATATCAAACAAAGAATCAGCAATGGAGGTGCGAGAATGAACACAGGATGTGCGAGTGTATTGAATTAAGTCCTCAGGTTCCAACCCTGGAAAACTGCAGATGCGGGCCTGGAGACAGAAGGCAGCCTGGAAAATAATGCACACACATGCATGTCACAAGAAGAGGTTTTGGAAGAGTTCCCCATGTTACCATACACTCCTATTAGCCAACCAACAGCTTCAAATCACTTCGTGGAGCTCTGGAAAATCAAAGGGGAAGACCCTTATTCCTTTTCAAGCATTTTATCTGAAGAAAAATGTCACACTTGGAAGGTGGGACCATCCAGTTTCCACACCTATCCAAGGCTCTACATTCAATGAGTAATAATTCATGATTGATTGAGGTAGTAACAGACAAATCCTATAATCCCACAAGAGTGGGTGAAGGAGACGGGGAGTCAACGGACAAAAGTCCCATTGAGGGAACCAGCTCCATCCTCTCACCTCTTACCACCTCAGTATCACCGCTGGCATTACAAAGGCAGGTGGTCTACTTTGATATATATATAAATTTATAATATAAATATATTTATATATATTTATAAAATATTTTATTTATTTTTTGTTTGTTTTCCAGGCCACACCTGTTTGATGCTCAGGGGTTATTCCTGGCGACGCGCTCAGAAATTGCCCCTGGCTTGGGGGGACCATATGGGATGCCAGGGGATCGAACCATGGTCCTTTCTTTGGCTAGCGCTTGCAAGGCAGGCACCTTACCTCTAGCGCCACCTCGCTGGCCCCAAATATTTTATATTTATATATAATATTTATATTTATAATATATAATATTTATATTCTTAATATATAATATATATTTATGGTTATATTTATATCTAGCATATAAATATATAAATATAAAATAAAATCTACCCAGTATCTATCTAGATCAATTATCCATTAGTTAAATCCATCAAGTAAAAACAAAGGGACCTTGTGATCAACACAGGATGGAGACACCCCACAAGTCAATCATATTTTCTACATTTTGACTAGATTTTCCTTAAGTCGAACTTAAAACCAGCTCACAGCGCTTACAGCATAATTTTTTTTCAACTGCAAACAAGGTAATGACCAACTTTGACTAGAGTGTGGTAGGCTGGTATGAGTGTGGTCTTTGGGAGGGAGGGTGGGAGCAGGGACCCCACACATCAAGGGGAAAGGCCTCTAAGGATGCCCCAAGACTCCCTCCACAGGTCACACATAAAAACAAATCTCATCCTGGGACATAAAATGGTCTGGCTTTATATCACAGGAAACACAAGGGTTCCACACAGTGTCCCAGGAAGCCAGATTCCCCCTGAGTCTCTCAAGTACCTTCTCTGGGACAGGTCACCCCACTTCTCTCCATGATCACTGCGGGTCCAATAGTTGAAGCTTGTGACCTGGAAGCATCTGTAAAGTCACAGAACTCTGTTCTCTTTCTCCAGACCTGAGTTCCTACAGGACTCTGAGGCACTAGTGCCTTGTCAGATCCAGCACCAGCCCACGACTCCACAGGCAGGGAGTTGCATGCTCTTGGTCTTGGGCAAAGCGAGGAGACTGGGGCATCATCCAGGCCTTGGAAGGGGCTTCAGGGTGGAACGCTTCCTTTCTTGCTTCCATCCTGAAGCCAAGGAAGGTCCTCACCACCAAGTCCCTGGTTCTCGAGCCCCAAGCAAGTACATATGCTCTCAGCCACGCCCAGAGCAGAAGTGAAGATTGTTGAGATGGCCCCATTATATAAACCCATAGTTGGGCAGAGCTTGCTCTTATTGGCTGAAAGTGTTTAACTCCCAGCCAATTGTACCTCAGTTTCACCTGGAGCAGTGTTTATGGGCGTGTCTTATTCATTTGTCTAGGGTGGTAAACCTCCTTCTACTGTCTTTTCAGGGCCCCTGGGCCTCATGCCACCACTTTCAGAGTTAGGATTTCCTCTCTGAATCTTTCCCACTCCTACCTCTATAAAATTTGGGTCCAATATAAACATCTAGTTTATCTTACCAACTAAACAATTGAGTTCAAATAATGCAGTTTGTTCAGAAATGCTAGCTGAATGTTGCCTATAACTTTGTGAAAGTTTTAAATAAAGAGATGTAATAGCAAAAAATAATTACATTAATAGATAATATAGTTTACTTGACAAAATGAGGCATTTTTGTTTTCCTTTTTTCCACTTTGGGGCCACACCCAGTTGTACTCGGGCTTACACATGTCTGTGTTTAGAATCATTCCTGGTGGGGCCAAGGAAACCTTGGTTGACTGAAGACAAGGCAAGTGCTTTCCCGACACTGTCCTATCTCTTCAGTCTCTCCTTTGTGTTTCTCAAAGTTCACACTCTAGACAAGGGGTCCTCAAAAATTTTAAATAGGGGGCCAGTTCACTGTCCCTCAGAGCATTGGAGGGTCTGACTGTAGTAAAAACAAAACTTATGAACGAATCCTTATGCACACTGCATATATCTTATTTTGCAATGAAGAAACCAAACAGATACAAATACAATATGTGGTCCGTGGGCCATAGTTTGAGGACCACTGCTCTAGACCATGTATCTGTCCAGAATCAGCACTGAATATGAAAGGATTTGTGAAGGATGTGAAAGAGGAGTTTGTGAAAGCTTAGTTCAAAAGCTTCAGAGAGGAGCCCAGCTTTATCCCCAAGTCTTCTGCCACCCACTATCATCTCGTCTCCAGGGGATTGTAGAAATATTTGTGAATCTGCACAAGGACAACTCAGTTTGGTTCCCACTCTGCGGTAGCCTCTTTGCCCCCCCTCTAAGGAGGAGATTGGTGAGCACAGTACAAAAGCCTAGCTGTTGGCCCTTGTGTACCTTGAACACTACAACAGCAGTAAATAACCTCTCCTTGTGGCATTAATCCCTTTGGATGGGCTTGGATGGAGGTGGACGGTGATGAAGGCCTTTCTCCTCCAGCACAGAACCACGTGGCTCCAACTCCTCCAACCGGCAGGCTTTAGGAAATATCAGCTTTATTTGCCCTGGCCAACATGTGCGGCCTATAATCACGATTTATGCTGAATTCCTATTCAGCCCTTTTTCGCCCCTTTTTGGCCCTGAGGTCAAACCTTTTGAAACCTCCCCAAGACCCCTCCCAGAAATGGGAGGTTCTTTCTTGTAGGTAAGCTTACACAAAGAATAGGGGTTGGGTTACATCTCCTGTCACAGCCAAATGACTTCTGCTCTCCATAACACCCAAAATGCACTGTGTGGTACACCCCTAAACATTACCTTGCTTCTAAACTGTGTGTATGAACCAGACTGAGGATATCTGTGTCTGCCTAAGTGAGAACATTTTTTTCCTGGAGCTGAACATCAAACAGCAGGAGTAACCCTGATTAGGAGATGCTCATACTATATGGGAGGGCACCTGACCTTTCCCCTTGTCTCATCTCTTTTTTTTTTTTTTTTTTTAATGCATAATTTTTTTTTATTTAAACACCTTGATTACATACATGATTGTGTTTGGGTTTCAGTCATAAAAGGAACACCACCCATCACCAGTGCAACATTCCCATCACCCAAGTCCCAAATCTTCCTCCTCCCCACCCAACCCCCGCCTGTACCCTAAACAGGCTCTACATTTCCCTCATACATTCTCAATATTAGGACAGTTCAAAATGTAGTTATTTCTCTAACTAAACTCATCACTCTTTGTGGTGAGCTTCCTGAGGTGAGCTGGAACTTCCAGCTCTTTTCTCTTTTGTGTCTGAAAATTATTATTACCAGGGTGTCTTTCATTTTTCTTAAAACCCATAGATGAGTGAGACCATTCTGCGTTTTTCTCTCTCTCTCTGACTTATTTCACTCAGCATAATAGATTCCATGTACATCCATGTATAGGAAAATTTCATGACTTCATCTCTCCTGACAGCTGCATAATATTCCATTGTGTATATGTACCACAGTTTCTTTAGCCATTCGTCTGTTGAAGGGCATCTTGGTTGTTTCCAGAGTCTTGCTATGGTAAATAGTGCTGCAATGAATATAGGTGTAAGGAAGGGGTTTTTGTATTGCATTTTTGTGTTCCTAGGGTATATTCCTAGGAGTGGTATAGCTGGATCGTATGGGAGCTCGATTTCCAGTTTTTGGAGGAATCTCCATATCGCTTTCCATAAAGGTTGAACTAGACAGCATTCCCACCAGCAGTGGATAAGGGTTCCTTTCTCTCCACATCCCCGCCAACACTGTTTATTCTCATTCTTTGTGATGTGTGCCATTCTCTGGGGTGTGAGGTGGTATCTCATCGTTGTTTTGATTTGCATCTCCCTGATGATTAGTGATGTGGAACATTTTTTCATGTGTCTTTTGGCCATGCGTATTTCTTCTTTGTCAAAGTGTCTGTTCATTTCTTCTCCCCATTTTTTGATGGGGTTAGATGTTTTTTTCTTGTAAAGTTCTGTCAGTGCCTTGTATATTTTGGAGATTAGCCCCTTATCTGATGGGTATTGGGTGAATAGTTTCTCCCACTCAGTGGGTGGCTCTTGTATCCTGGGCACTATTTCCTTTGAGGTGCAGAAGCTTCTCAGCTTAATATATTCCCATCTGTTAATCTCTGCTTTCACTTGCTTGGAGAGTGCAGTTTCCTCCTTGAAGATGCCTGTAATGTCCTGTAGTGTTTTGCCTATGTGCTGTTCTATATATCTTATGGTTTTGGGGCTGATATCGAGGTCTTTAATCCATTTGGATTTTACCTTTGTACATGATGTTAGCTGGGGGTCTAAGTTTAATTTTTTGCAAGTGGCTATCCAATTGTGCCAACACCACTTGTTGAAGAGGCTTTCCCTGCTCCATTTAGGATTTCCTGCTCCTTTATCAAAAATTAGATGGTTGTATCTCTGGGGAACATTTTCTGAGTATTCAAGCCTATTCCACTGATCTGAGGACCTATCTTTATTCCAATACCATGCTGTTTTGATAACTGTTGCTTTGTAGTACAGTTTAAAGTTGGGAAAAGTAATTCCTCCCATATTCTTTTTCCCAATGATTGCTTTAGCTATTCGAGGGTGTTTATTGTTCCAAATGAATTTCAAGAGTGTCTGATCCACTTCTTTGAAGAATGTCATGGGTATCTTTAGAGGGATGGCATTAAATCTGTATAATGCCTTGGGGAGTATTGACATTTTGATGATGTTAATCCTGCCAATCCATGAGCAGGGTATGTGTTTCCATTTCCGTGTGTCCTCTCTTATTTCTTGGAGCAGAGTTTTATAGTTTTCTTTGTATAGGTCCTTCACATATTTAGTCAAGTTGATTCCAAGATATTTGAGTTTGTGTGGTACTATTGTGAATGGGGTTGTTTTCTTAATGTCCATTTCATCCTTATTACTATTGGTATATAGAAAAGCCATTGATTTTTGTGTGTTAATTTTGTAGCCTGCCACCTTGCTATATGATTCTATTGTTTCTAGAAGCTTTTTGATAGAGTCTTTAGGGTTTTCTAAGTAGAGTATCATGTCATCTGCAAACAGTGAGAGCTTGACTTCTTCCTTTCCTATCTGGATTCCCTTGATATCCTTTTCTTGCCTAATCGCTATAGCAAGTACTTCCAGTGCTATGTTGAATAGGAGTGGTGAGAGAGGACAGCCTTGTCTTGTGCCAGAATTTAGAGGGAAGGCTTTCAGTTTTTCTGCATTGAGGATAATATTTGCCACTGGCTTGTGGTAGATGGCCTTCACTATATTGAGAAAGGTTCCCTCCATTCCCATCTTGCTGAGAGTTTTGATCAAGAATGGGTGTTGGACCTTATCAAATGCTTTCTCTGCATCTATTGATATGATCATGTGGTTTTTATTTTTCTTGTTACTGATGTTGTGTATTATGTTGATAGATTTACGGATGTTAAACCAGCCTTGCATTCCTGGGATGAAACCTACTTGATCGTAGTGGATGATCTTCTTAACGAGGCATTGAATCCTATTTGCCAGGATTTTGTTGAGGATCTTTGCATCTGCATTCATCAGTGATATTGGTCTGTAATTTTCTTTTTTGGTAGCGTCTCTGTCTGGTTTAGGTATCAAGGTGATGTTGGCTTCATAAAAGCTATTTGGAAGTGTTTCTGTTTGTTCAATTTCATGAAAGAGTCTTGCCAAGATTGGCAGTAGTTCCTCTTGGAAAGTTTGATAGAATTCATTAGTGAATCCATCTGGACCTGGGCTTTTGTTTTTCGGCAGACATTTGATTACTGTTTTAATTTCATCAATGGTGATGGGGGTGTTTAGATATGCTACATCCTCTTCCTTCAACCGTGGAAGATTATAAGAGTCCAAGAATTTATCCATTTCTTCCAGATTCTCATTTTTAGTGGCGTAGAGTTTTTCAAAGTAGTTTCTGATTACCCTTTGAATCTCTGTCATATCAGTAGTGATCTCTCCTTTTTCATTCCTGATACGAGTTATCAAGTTTCTCTCTCTCTCTTTCTTTGTTAGGTTTGCCAGTGGTCTATCAATCTTGTTTATTTTTTCAAAGAACCAACTTCTGCTTTCGTTGATCTTTCGAATTGTTTTTTGAGTTTCCACTTCGTTGATTTCTGCTCTCAACTTTGTTATTTCCTTCTGTCTTCCTATTCTTGGGTCCTTTTGTTGAGCATTTTCTAGTTCTATTAGCTGTGTCATTAAGCTACTCAGGTAAGCTCCTTCTTCCTTCCTGATGTGTGCTTGCAAAGCTATAAATTTTCCTCTCAGTACTGCTTTTGCTGTGTCCCATAAGTTCTGAGAGTTTGTGTCTTTATTGTCATTTGTTTCCAGGAACCTTTTTATTTCCTCCTTGATTTCATCTCGGACCCACTGGTTATTGAGCATGAGGCTGTTTAACTTCCAGGTGTTAAAGTGTTTCTTCTGAGTCCCTTTGGAGTTCACAAATAATTTCAGAGCCTTGTGGTCAGCGAAGGTAGTCTGCAAAATTTCTATCCTCTTGATCTTATGGAGGTATGTTTTATGTGCCAGCATGTAGTCTATCCTGGAGAATGTCCCATGTACATTGGAGAAGAATGTGTATCCAGGTTTCTGGGGATGGAGTGTCCTATATATATCCACTAGGCCTCTTTCTTCCATTTCTCTCCTCAGGTCTAGTATATTCTTGTTGGGTTTCAGTCTGGTTGACCTGTCCAGTGTTGACAAAGCCGTGTTAAGGTCCCCCACAATTATTGTGTTGTTGTTGATATTATTTTTCAGATTTGTCAACAGTTGTATTCAATATTTTGCTGGCCCCTCATTCGGTGCATATATGTTTAGGAGAGTGAATTCTTCCTGCTCTACGTACCCCTTGATTAATATAAAATGTCCGTCTTTGTCCCTTACAACCTTCCTGAGTATAAAGTTTGCATTATCTGATATTAGTATGGCCACTCCAGCTTTTTTATGGGTGTTGTTTGCTTGGATAACTTTTCTCCAGCCTTTTATTTTGAGTCTATGTTTGTTCTGACTATTCAGGTGCGTTTCTTGTAGGCAGCAGAAGGTTGGATTGAGTTTTTTGATCCATTTAGCCACTCTGTGTCTCTTAACTGGTGCATTTAGTCCATTGACGTTGAGAGAAAGAATTGTCCTGGGATTTAACGCCATCTTTATTTCAAAATTTGGTGTGTCTTTTGGGTAGTCTTGTCTTAGATTAGGTCTTTCAGTTTTTCTCTTAAGACTGGTTTTGTGTCCGTGAAGTTTCTGAGCTGTTTTTTGTCTGTGAAACCATGTATTCTTCCATCAAACCGGAAAGTGAGTTTTGCTGGGTATAGTATTCTGGGTGAAGCATTCATTTCATTCAGTCTTGTCACAATATCCCACCATTGCTTTCTGGCATTGAGCGTTTCTGGTGACAGGTCTGCTGTAAATCTCAGGGAAGCTTGCTTGAACATGATTTCCCCTTTTGATCTTGCTGTTTTCAGAATTCTGTCTCTATCTGTGGGATTTGTCATTGTGACTAGGATGTGTCTTGGGGTGGTTTTTCTGGGGTCTCTTTTGGTTGGTACTCTTCGGGCATGCAGGATTTGATCACATATATTCTTTAGCTCTGGAAGTTTCTCTTTAATGATGTTCTTGACCATTGATTCTTCCTGGAAATTTTCTTCCTGGGTCTCTGGGACTCCAATGATTCTTAAGTTGTTTCTGTTGATCTTATCATAGACTTCTATTTTCATCTGTTCCCATTCTTTGACTAATTTTTCCATTGTCTGCTCATTTGCTTTAAGTTTTTTGTCCAATCTCTCCTGCTGTATGGAATTGTTATGTATCTCATCTTCCACAGCACCAAGTCTATTCTCAGCTTCTGATACCCTGTCCCAGAGCTTATCCATTTTGTCATTCACTTCGTTTACTGACTTTTTCAGTCCTGTTAGTTGACATGTTATTTCAGTTTGGAGTTTTGTGATTTCTGCCTTCATATTTTCTTGGTTCTTATTAGTGTTCTGTTCAACTCGATCCATGGTTTCTTGGAGTCTGTTGAGCACCTTCCATATTGCTAGTCTAAAGTCCTTATCGGAGAGGTTGATTAGTTGTTCAGTCATTATCTGGTCCTCAGAATTGTCATCTTCATTCTCTATGTCTGATGCTGGCCTGCGTTGTTTCCCCATTGTCACACTTGTATTGTGGGTTTTTCTACGTGTTGTGGTGGTATTCATTGTCTATATGATGTAGGCAGCACACTCCTCTGGCTCCTCCCTTTCTGGATGGGCTGACTTGCCTCTAAGGGAGGGGAGTCCTCCGTGGATGAAGCCTCACACTGGGTCAAATCTTAGGCCCGAGCATGCAACAGAGAAGACAGTCCAGAGAGAAATGTTTGCTTCTGTGATATAGCGCCGTTCTTAGTGTGATTTTTCCTTCTTGTTGCAATGGAGTTCTTTCCTTAGAAAGAGTGCACGGCCGCGTAGCGAAGCGGAGCGGCCGTGCTCCTCTGAGCCTCTTTTTGCCCCACTCGCAAGAGTTTCACGCAAGAGGACAGTAGACAGACATAGACAGGTCACACTCACAGTCTTTCACAGCTGAGCCCCACTGGGCCGGTGTACTTTCGCGGATTTTCCCCGCCTGGTGTCACACACAGGGAGCCAGCTTTTGCAAAGGATAGCCGGTTTTTATGCTCTGAAGTCCCTCCCTGAAAATGGCGTCTGGGCGAGCGAGGTTTCTGGAGGCTCTTTTTGCCCCACTCGCAAGAGTTTCACGCAAGAGGACAGTAGACAGACATAGACAGGTCACACTCACAGTCTTTCACAGCTGAGCCCCACTGGGCCGGTGTACTTTCGCGGATTTTCCCCGCCTGGTGTCACACACAGGGAGCCAGCTTTTGCAAAGGATAGCCGGTTTTTTCGTCTCATCTCTTAAATGAAATAACTGTATTAAGAAACACAGGAGATGGCGCCAGTAGGTGGCACTAGAGGTAAGGTGTCTGCCTTGCAAGCACTAGCCAAGAAAGGACTGCGGTTCGATCCCCCCGGCGTCCCATATGGTCCCCCCAAGCCAGGGACAATTTCTGATCACCTAGCCAGGAGTAACCCCTGGGCATCAAATGGGTGTGGCCCCCCAAAAAACAAACAAAAAGAAACACAGGAGTTTTATATTGTTCATTGATAAAATTGCTGCATTCATGCCATATCAGTGTCACTAGAGTCACATAGTGGGGACATTCAAACTGTCTGTTGAGGATGATGGATACACACCAGACAGACCCATCTTGGAAGAACAAGGCTGGCATAGCTGAGCAGGAAAGAAAGAGCCCCAGAGCTCTGCTTCCAGGGAAGAACAATTTCAGAGACAATGTAAAGACCTCATGGTCTCTGAACATACTGAGCATGTCTCCAGGTGTAAATGATACTAGTGAGGTCAGATCCCAAGATGTAGAAGTCACTCGTGAGTTCAAAATCACTGATGAGCTTAGATCACAGATGAGTAGGACACTTTAAAAAAAAGCATCCACCAGTCACTTTGGGAGAGTAACACAATTTATTTTAGGCAAAAAAGGGATATTTATATTAGGGGTGAGTAAGGTATGGACTTTATCAGCCAATCAAGTAGGATGTGGATGGAAATAATACAGAGTATATGCTTCTGTGTTTAGGGAAGACAGGGTAAAGAGATTAGGGAATGTAGGGTATGAGCTCTGGGTGTTAAAACATGTTGCATACTTAAGGTGATTTGTTACATCCAGGGAGAGGAGAAGTTCTGTCCTCAAAAGCTACAGGGGTTTCATTTGGGTCAAAGGCCTGAGCTTTGTCAAGCCCCCAAATCAACATGAGGTATGTCCCTAGTGACCCCTAAGCACTGATGTAGTGACTCTCATGTTTTCTTGCTCCACTAGGCCTGGGAATCAGCATGTCTGCAGGACTCAACATTGAACCAAGTGGACTCATTGACCAAGAAACACCTGCAGATTTCCTAGGTCTCTGAGCCACGATGAAGAGGTATCACCACATCATCAGTATATCAAAGGCCAGAATAGAAGCAGTCGCTTCTATTAGTAGTAGTAAATAAATAAATTACTAGTAGTAGTAATAAATAAAACAAAACCCAGGACAGAGGACTCTCACAGTGAGAAGAAAGCTTCAGGCTCTGTAACCAGGAACTGGAGATATGTGGGTCTGGAAGCAAATGCTGATGCAGGAAATAATATACACAGTGAAAGGAAGTAAAAACAGGTACAGGAATCCCAACACAGAAGCCTTCCATTTCTAAGAGGCAGATAGCTTAGTGGAGGAAGACTGGAGAATGGCCCATCTTTCCCAAGACCCGGGATTTTTATTAGCAAGAATGAGACCACACTCTAGGGTGAAGAATGAATACTGAGTAAGATAGAACCCAGTAATCAAACACCAGTTCTCAATATGAGGTGGATAATGAATACTGAGTAGAGTAAGACCCAGTTAATCCAATACTGCAGGTCATCAAAATGTCAAAACCAGATTAGAGACACCACCTACAAAATAAAAAGTTCAAAACTCAGGCCTTCAGAGTTCTAAGAGAGTTGAAAATATGCTGAAGACAAGTCTTAAATGCTTTGGCCTTAAAGTTCACTCCTTAACACCATAAGTCTACCCCCCCCCCCACACACACACACAGCTCTGTTGGGAAGAGGCCATGAAACTCTTAGAATCCCTTTAGTGAGCCAGATAACTCCTGGCTTGGCTGGGGCTACAGATCTGCATTTCTGGCTTTAGAGACCCATCCCCAGCCAGTACTGTCATAGCTAAGATTCACTGCTAGGGGGATGAGCATATCGGGAAAGGCCTTGTAACACCCTTCCAGCCTAAGACTTCAGTGAGCATCTTTGGGGAAATTTGTCCTTCTGGTTCCTCAGAGCTACTGGGTTCAAGCTTCAGAATCGAGGAATCGAACCCTTTCATGATGGGTTCAAGATGCCCTCTACAAAGTTTAAGTATTCAGTCAGTTGTAAGCATACTTTTAAAAATTTTTTATACTTTTTTCTGCTGAGCCAGCCTAGAGACTCCAAGGACCATAATCTCTCCAGGACCCACACCTGAGAAGCGCAGCCTCTCTGCTTCGCTATGCTGTTGCACTTATCTTTCAACCCATGAATTCCATTTCTCCACATTGTAAGAATCAATCTACAGCCTTACCAATGGAGAAATTTTGCAGTACACCCCCATGTTTAAAGAAATCAAGATGGCTGCTCTGATCATCTAAAAAGTAGGAAACAGCTAAGTATCCTCTCAAATAAGAGGTATAGTGTAGAATTATGGAAGATGTTCAGGGGGCTCAAAAAAAGCATCGATAGACTTGACTGGAGCACAATTAAGCATTAAGAGGATTTGACGACTGAAATTAGAAATTTTCACACTGAAATATCAGGTCTGAAAAACTGAGTTTATGCAACTCCTGCCAGGCATGGGCTTTGGGAAGACCCCATGTCGGAAGCTTCCTCCTTAGCCTAGGGAGTGCTGGGAGGCTTTGCAGGCCCCACAGCCGTCCCCCTTTTTATCCCCTGGACTCCAGGCCCTCCCTGGGTGATGGCTCAGATGGCCAGAAGTGGGTTCATGTGGACTCTTAGGGGTCCTCAGGTTTCCCCTCCCTCCATACTCCAGGGGGGAGGTGCATGGGGAGGAGGGCGGGCAGACGTCTGGCTTGTGGTTTCCCCTTTGATTCTGTAGGCCAGCTCTTGCCAGGTATGGGGTTTGGGGAGGCCCCATGCTGGAGGCATTCTTCCTAGCCTAGGGAGTGCTGGGATGCTTGGCAGGCCCCCAGCCGTCCCCTTCTTTCTCCCCTAACTCCAGGCCTTCCTTGGGTGTCAGCTCAGATGGCCATAAGTGGGTTCAGGTGGACTCTTGGGGTCCTCAGGCTTTCCCCTTCCCTCCGTACTCCAGAGGGGAGATGCAGGAGGGCGGCCAGATATCTGGCTTCCGGTTTCCCCTTTGATTCTGGAGGCTAGCTCTTGCCAGGTATGGGGTTTGGGGAGGCTCCATGCCGGAGGCCTTTTTCCTAGCCTGGGGAGTGCTGGGATACTTGGCAGGCCTCCAGCTGTTCCCCTTTTTCTCCCCAGGACTCCAGGCCTTCCCTGGACGCTGGTCCAGGTGGACTCTATAGAGGGCATCATGCTTTCCCCCTACCTCTCCCAACAATAATGGGAATGCGCTTTGGGAGGAGGACGGGCCATTCTAGCACTGGTTTACATTGGGACAGTCACTGGAAATTTTTTCTCCTTGGTCTCCTATTGATAGTATTGTATGCATATAGTTTATATATGCATAATATCCATCTTGTATTGTGACCTTGATACTGCCCTACAAAGCTCATTTCTAATCTTTTACTGCTCAGTCCTAACCCGTATTTTCCCCCATCTACCCATGTAGGTGCAGCTCATGACATGAAGCTCACCACATAGAGTGATGAGTGCAGTTAGAAAATAACTACACTGAAAACTATCATAACAATGTGAATAAATGAGGGAAATAGAAACCCTGTCTCACATCCAGGTGTGGGTGAGGTGGGGAGGAAGGAGATCTGGGAAATTGGTGGTGGGAATCTTGCACTGGTGAAGGGGGGTGTTCTTTACATGACTGTAATCATACAACTACAATCATATTTGTAATCACAGTGTTTAAATAAAGATAATTAAAACAAAACAACAAAGCAGCAACTGTAAGACTGAAGGTCCCTGGCACAGAGAAGTTCAACATCTGTTCCTGACTACTAAGTTTCTGAGTAACCTAAGCAGTGGACCACCAGGCCCACTGATCACTGCTTGGAAGAACCCACTGTGGAAAAAAAGAATATCAATTTTCACATTTTACTGAATCAAGATCTCCAAGAAAAATACCTGGATATATTTTTCAAAAAGCTTCTGGACATTACATCTAAGTAGAACTTTGCATTATGCTATAATCAGATTAATTTCTAAACCAAGTTATGTCTAGCCTTATCTTGATCCTTTATCTACAACTATCTAAGATGCTCAATTATACTATTCTCATAAAAGAAATGCGCAAAACTAAAAATCATAATAGATTTATACTGTGAACAAAATAGCTGTATACCATCACTAATCATTAATGTAGCCATTAATGTCTATTACTCTAGATATCAAAGAATATGGCTACTGTAATAGTTACTATAAAAAGTTTACATTAAAATTTATTAAAGATAAAAAATTTGTATAGAGACAAATGTGAATTACAAGTCTTTCACAGTTGTATTTCAGGCACATAGTGACATTGAATTAGGGCCATTCCCATCACCACTGTTGACCCTAGTTTCACCCTAGTTCCCAGCATGCATTCTATACCTCCATCTTTGCCCTCTGGACTGCTAGTATAACAGGTCCCTTTTTGTGTATTGCTTATTATAGTTTGAGTCTCTTGATTTTATTGTCATTGACTTTGGTTTGGGTATTTATATCTGACATTTTTAATTTCTACTCAATACTCCTGAGACCAGTTGGCTCCTGGGTTCTATATACCTTTTCTTTTCTTGATTTATAGGAAGACAGAAATATGAAGCGGAACAAAATGATTCAGTAAACGTATTTTTTAAAAAATTTATTTAAAGAAAATGCATCACATAGTTGACATAACTAATCATAATACATTTGTTGCAAGATATCAAAAGCAAAGTTATTAAAAATATAAAATAGAAAAACTACATAGATGGAAGAGAAAGGCAAGAAGAAAAATTCAGTAGCGACTATATTTTTTGAAAATTATTGAATCATCAATGAACTCATTAAAGCACTAGGAGGAAGTTTAGTAAGCTCTTCTTTTTTTCTTGTTAAGAATAAAAGTTAAAGAAATACAGTAAAAATGGTGTGAGAATAAAAGGTCCAATTCCTCATACAATAACTTACATTTCCTAATTTTCCTTGTATAGGAACAGTTCCCCCCTTTGATTAGGGCTAAATGTTTATCCTGAAGCCCCAATTACTCTTCTCTGGGGTTTATGTCTTGGGTTTTGGATTTCAAACACACCCAATTACACTCTCTATCCTCCAGGAAGATCAAATATACCTTGCAGACCCATCAGATTTCCAAGTAGCACAGTCTGAGAAACAGTGGAATAAAAGCATTTGAGGAAGGCCATTGTCCTGTGAAAAGTGAGGTTGGTGCCTCACGTGCAATTTCAGCTTTAAACCTCAATTCTGAAGCTTTAATTCGATTGACTCTATGGGAACCAGCATCCGGATATATTGGGCATGGGCTAAAAAATGAAGCTTTGAGATAAGAGGAATCCAGACACCCCTTTAACTCTTGAAGTCAGTCCATCTCAATGGATTTCAGAACCTGATGCTTGTTGACATCAAGGGGATTTCCCCCTCTTTCCTGTCTAGATCTCCCAAACTAGTGTTTCAACTTTGACTTTGGTGTTCCTGGGTTCAGTATGATATTTCTAGACAGCTGAGTAATATGAGAACTCTTGCAAGGTACCTTGTATTTCTTGGGATCAGCAGTGCTTACTGCTTGGGATAAGGGCTTACTCCTGATTTATCCCTCAGGGATGACTTTATTGCAGGGCTTGGGGACTACATAAGAGCTGGAAAGAACCAACATGGCCTTGTCCAAGGCAAGTACCTTACCCACTATCCTATAACTGTAGCCATATGACTATATTGCATATATGTTTTATATATATAATCTCCCTGAAAAAGAGCTTATCATAGTAATACTTGAGCTTTTCTCTACCTAGAGATGTTTAAATACACAAGAATCCATTGAGAACTCTCCAGTGACCACAGAACTCTTATTTCACTACTCATATTTGAATAATCTTTCCATAAGTATGAGAACCATATGGTCATGGACTACAACATAAATGAGAGCAGTTGGCACCCACTCTGCTCCTTTCTTCTTGACTGACATCTTAACAAGTGTAAGGAAACCAGGCTGCTTTACTGAGTCCTCCCATAAACCCCTAAATCTCCCCCATTACAGAGACAAAATGCAATAGATTTTAGGATGTCTGGGTGTATCACATTGATATGTGGCTTGTTCTTCTGATTCTATCTTTATTTAAGCAACGTGCTTGAATACATCTTATGTTGGAATAATCAGTTGAATGTTGTACAAAAATACCAATTATACTACTTGGGAGTATGATAACGGGATTTCTTATTTTTCATCATGGCAAAGGATGCTCTGAATACAGGGGAATCTCGCCTCATAACCAGGAAGGGGCTCACGGTAGGAAAACACAGAGAAATGATGTTTTCAGTATTAATCAGCCACCAATTTTCATCATCAAATAGAGCCATGAAAATACGAAAGAGAGAGGCGAGTATGTAAAAATATACAAAGGTGCTCACCAGAACAAGAATTCTTTGGGTGGCTCTGGACTCAGCTGAGGATCTGGAGGAAACATGATTCCTGTGGATGTGTTGGACTCTTTGCTTGTGCCTGTACAGGAAGAGTATCATGGAACCATTGGCCCAGACAATGAGCACAGAAAACAAAAGTTCAGGGAGTACAAGTAATATCAAATAAACTGGGCCAGAGACATTCTCATTATCATAACTATAACAGTAGCCCAAATCTCTTTTGTTTGTGATATTTATCATACTCCAGTTACCAGATATGTACAATATGTACACAGGAAAAATGATATTAACAGACACATACAGGATCCAGCAGAAGGAAACTGAGACAGTGACATACTGAGGAGCTTTGACTTTCAGATCCTTGCAGCAGGAGTCCATAGGGCTGACCATAATGGCCTGGAAGACACTCAGGACACAGGTAGTGCCAATGGACATGCACTTGGCCAATCTTTGAACGTACCGAAGGAGGCAGCATTCTAAATCACTGATGAAATGTGTCAGACCCAAAGCTGCCAACGTTTGGGGGAGTCCTTTCGAGAGAATGGCCAAGGAGTTAGACACAGTCAAATGCATAAGAATGAAATCTGTGGCCCGCACTCTGCCTTCAGTGCAGTAGAGAAACAGGTAGTGGTAGAGAAGAGAGCAATTTCCCAGTGCTCCCAAAAGAGTCTCTGATAAAATGATTATTCCTGTGGCCACATCCATGAATGGGTTTCTCTGTTTTCACAGTAGAATCTGATCGAAGTTAGCAAACCCTACTTTGAAAAAGAAATCTCATTCAACACATTTTGCATCTCTACACTCAGTTTTGTTAATTTTGTGTGGTTGCCTAAGTCAGTAAGATGAAGAACATGATGGGTAAATTCCAGAGTCTTTTTTTCATGGGAGAGTCAGGTGTGAGATGAAATTCTCTTAACTGGATTAAGTATTAATGCCACAGCAAGAGGAACAAGAAGCAGGATGGATCATCAGGATAATAAGCAGAAACTGTCCAGCAGTGTTAGAAAAGGAAAAAGTGGGGCCGGGCGGTGGCGCTAAAGGTAAGGTGCCTGCCTTGCCTGCGCTAACCTTGGACGGACCGCGGTTCGATCCCCCGGTGTCCCATATGGTCCCCCAAGCCAGGAGCAAACTTCTGAGCACATAGCCAGGAGTAACCCCTGAGCGTTACCGGGTGTGGCCCAAAAACCAAAAAAAAAAAGAAAAGGAAAAAGTCACCACTGTGCCAACCCCATTAAAATCAATCTTTAAACTAGATGACTGAACTAAATTTATAGATGAAACATGGAGTTCTTTTTCCTTTTATAACTGAAACCCAACTACAATCATATTTGTAATCATGTTGCTTAAATAAAGATATTATTTAAAAAAATAAATAAAATGAATATTTTTATATTTTTATCAGAATTTCTTTTTTCAGGAACAGAGAATATATGAACTACATATAAATGATACATATTATATGTAAATGACATGCATTAAAATAAAGAACGTGTTCTGATCAAACCAGAAACAAAACCTGATGGTAAGAGGAAGTCAGACAAAGGTAAATAGAAATACAAGAGAGGGAGAAAGAGAAGAAAGACATCACAAGAGAGTCAAGTATTTTACTGAACCAATAATTAAAATATTTTTGACCCATTAAGTGATGCTCTGTGCCTGCTCCCAGATTTTTGCTCTGGGGCCACTCCCCAGGGGGTAGGAGGACTACATGGGTGGAAGTAATTGACCCCAGCTTGGCAGCATGTTCAACACAACTGACTCACCCACTGTGCTATCTCTCCACCTCACAGAGGGTGATTTGTTAAGTAAAAATTTACTTACCAAGAATGGGAGTCAATGGGTTAGCATAGCAAGTCGTGCTTTTGCTCCATTGGCATTTATATAAATATCCATAGTACCGTAAGCCCAGCCAGGAGTGGTCTCTGAGTTTGGCAAGCTAGGAGGGTGACTTGAATAATGCTAGGTTTAATGCACAAGGACAACAATAACAACAAAAAAATTATTTAGCAGATAAACTTAGCTGACCAAAACTGGTTTGTGTAAATACATCTCACCCTCTGTTTGTTTCTTCCTATGAGAGAATTCGTGTTCAAACTTTGGTTTCAGATAAACAATGACTCTGTACTAATGTAATGAAATTCATCATAAAACTATCCCAGATATTTTGTTGTCGCTTTGATTTCACTGCTGCTATTGGAGAGAATATAAGTATAAACATTGTAGGTGCTCACGTTAGCAGGTCTGGCCTTGGGGAATAGATTGCTCAGTTAGTTGTCTGTGGTGCCCACAAAGAGTCCTCAAAATTGATTGTGCCTGTGGATGCACCCATTACCCCTGTGTGGACAGAAAACCAATATGACTCATCATTGCAGAGGAATCACATTTTACATAAAAGGTGCCCTTATACTCTTAAAATCTGAGACCCAAATGTTCTTACTCCTCCTGCATAAAATAACATGAAGTGAATAATATGTTCACACATTTCTTCTCACAGACCAATCTACCTGCTCTCAAGCCTAAAATATTTCTTCTCTCTCTACAGAAGGCATTTTACTCACCATAATCACCGCACCACATATTGTGTTTGTCTTATATATTTTTAACAAGTCTTTCACAGTTACATTTAAGGTACATAGAGAGTGACAGTGAATTAGGGCAATTCCCACCACCAGTGATGACCTCTCTCCGCCACTGTTCCCAGCATGCATCCCACTCTTACTCCCGACTGTTAGTGTAACAGTTTTGTGTATAGCTTGTTGTAGTTTGAGTCTCTTGATGCTATTGCCATTGACTTTGCATTGGGTATTTAGGTCTGATCATTTCTTATTTCCACTAAATGCTCATAAGACCACATATTTTCAATGAACACTCTATGGGCATGGCATGTCCAAAGTTAAAAAAAATTTTATCTGGAGAAATACAAATATGTACATGGATTCTCCACAAAATGCACTTTAATTATACTCTTGATTGTAAGCATGGCTTGCCATGAGTACACTTCAAAATAAAATGAACATTTCATCTATGTCTCCTGTACTGCAGGGGAACAGATGCATTTGCTAACTGCCAGATCTGGCACCTTAAATTTTCTTTTGCTCATTACTGGGAAGGAATTATTCTCTCTCTCTCCCTGTGGCTCTGCCTCTAGACCTGTTTTTGCCCCAGCCATGAGCACTTACTCAGCCTTCTTTTCCAGGGTGAATTCTGCCTCTCATGCTGACATGCAGAGCAGCTGTGGGCACTTCTTGTAGGCTCAGGAGCTCCCGTGAATGTCGATGTACCCAGTGCTGTGCGAGTGAGGTGGCCAGACCTGATATAAATTTCTGGGCAGTGACCTCACCTCCCTGCAGAACTACAATTATCACTTCCCCTGCACTGGAGTGACAGGAGAGGCCTGGGGAGCTGAGATACTTCAGGAAAAGTTTTTAGAAGTTACTAATTGCCTAAAGCAGTGGCAAGTTTCTGGTGGCTTTCTTCAGGGAGATTTTGTGGTGTTTGGGGGAAAGGCTCGTGTTATTCAAGATCACTTAATGATGAAAGTTTCAGAGAAGGAGAGAGTAGGGAGGGACTGAGTCCACATCAGATGTCTATGTGCAAAATGAAATCAATTTACTAACAGAATTAGAGCTCTGTCCCTTGATTGTGTTACAAGAAAATAATGTAGTCAAAGAATCTGTCCTAAAAAATTACATTATGGATGAGTTCATTTGTGTCTTCCAAGGACATGATGCGATGGTGGGTTAGAAACTGGAGATACTGGTGGAAATAGGTCAAAGTGGTGGAGGGATTGGTGTTGGAACATTATGTCAGTAATAAAATAATGAGACAGGCATTGAAGTAGGTGCTAGTGCCACTCTCCAACAAATGTTCATTCTTCCTAGAAAAATATTTTTGTTGGCATCTATTTTATAGAAATGATCATTAAGTTATTAATTCCTTTACACGTCTTATCTTTTTTTGAAATAAGGACAAGAACATATTTCCTCTCCTGTATGCAACTTAAGCTATAAATTTTATTTTAGTCAAAGAGATGATGGCAATTTTTGTGTTCATGAGGAAATCAATATTGATTTGCATCTGTGTCTCATCACCCTAGATTATTTTTGGAACATTATCTCAATAATAAAATAATGAAATAGACTTAGGACTAAGTGCTAATACCAGTCTTAAATATCAATTTTTCTTGTAAACATATTTTTATTTCATGCAAATGATCATTAGCTCATATATTTTATAGAAATGATCATCATCTCCTAAGTCCTTTACATCACTTAAATTCTCTAAAATAACAACCAAGAACTTATGTCCTTTGTGTATGTTACAATTCAGGTATATTCTAAGATGGATGATGATGATGATTGTTAAGTTTATGAGAACAACAATATTTATTTTGGGAACATTCTGAAGGAGGCTTTCTCCTATTTTTTTTTAAATCTCAGCTTAATTCCCCCCCATGTGTTTTGATTTATTATTTCCTTGTGATTATAATAAAGTCCATAAACCAGGTCACTTATTAACGATGAAAATTTATTTCTCACAATCAAGAGGTGGGGCATTTAAGAAGAAGCTGTGAGAACATCCAGTATTTTGTGAGGATGGACACCGTATTTCACCAAGAGCAGGGCATACTCCTAGCTCTGTGCTCAGGAATGAGTCCTGGTGAGGTTGAGCTGAGCCACATTGATGCTGGAAATCAAAGATGAGTTGTTTCCATCCAAGGCAATGCCTTCCATGCTATCCAATCAACTAACCCTTTGTTTAGAGAATCACTCTGAAAAATAGTTTTTCATAATAAAATGTACTTTATTATCTGTTTAGGAAGGTGCATATACATGAAAAATTCTGGAAAATGGTTTAAATGGGATCAACACCCACTATACATTTCACAATAATCTGAAATAGGCATCAGGGCCATCAGGTCAACTTCTTTGATTTAGGACGAGGATTTGGAACCAAACCTGCTTCATTCCCCTCTGAGATAGTGGATGAAGGTGACTCCCATAATAATGGCAGGGCTGAGACCAGAATGCTTTATTGTTCACTTTCGCCTTCTGAGATTCCATGTTACACAGAGAAAAACCTCAATAGCTTTTTTGGGGGGTTTTGTTTTGTTTTTTTTGGGTCACACCCAGCAGCACTCAGGGGTTAATCCTGGTTCTATGCTCAGAAACCGCTCCTGGCTGGCTCAGGGAACCATATGGGGTGCCGGGATTCTAACCATTGACCTTCTGCATGCAAGGCAAGCACCCTACCTACATGCTCTCTCTCGAAATCCAATAGCTTTTAGTGTGAGGTGGTGTATATCACTAATACATGGATTATTCTAATATTCAATTTTTAATATTTTCAGCATCATGCTTAGTTAAAAACAGAACAGTGTTCTAAATATATGTTTTAAATAGTTTTAATTATAATCATGGGATCTCCTTTTTATTATTAGGGCAAAGGAAAGTCTGAATATTGTGCAGTCACATCTCATAACCAGAAAGGGGCTTAAAGTAGGAAAACACAGTGAAAAGATACCTGAAATATTAAACAACAATCCATTTTGATCATTTTGAAACAGAACCAGATACATATTAAATAGGGAGGAAAGTGTGTAAAAACACACAAAGGTACTCACCAGAACAAGGATTCTTTAGGTGGCTCTGGACTCAGCTGAAGATCTGGAGGAAACCAGATTTTTGTGAATGTGTTGGACTCTTTGCCCATGATTGTACAGGAAAAGAATCATAGAAGCACTGGCCCAGATTATGAGTACAGAAAAGGAAACTTCAGGGAACACAATTAATGCCGAATATAAATGGCCATTGCCTTTCTCACTGTAGTTCACATAACAGTATCCCCATTCTCTTTTCCTTGTGATGTTTTCCATGCTCCATTTGCTAGATACATTCAATATGTGCAGGGGGAAAATTAGATGAATAAACATGTAGAACATCCAGCAGAGAGAAATAAACGCGACAACATACTGTGAAGCTTTGACCTTCAGATCCTTCCAGCAGGAGTCCATGGGGCTGATCATAATGGCCTGGAAGATATTCAAGAGACAGGTGATGCCAATGGACAGGCCCCTGCCCACTCTCCCAACGTATGAAAGAAGTTGGCATCCTAAATCACTGAAGACATGTTTGAGCCCCAAAGTTTTCGTTGTATGTAGGACTCCTTTAGAGAGAATGACCATAGAGTTGGACATAGTCAGGTGCAGAACAATCATGTCTATGGGCCTCACTTGAACTTCAGTGTAGTTAAGGAGAAGGTAATGACAGAGAAGAGGGAGATTTCCCAGTGCTCCCAGGAGAGTCTCTGCTAGCATGATGGCTCCTATGATTATATCCCTATAAAATGTTTCCTGTGTCCATAAACTGTCATCTGAGAGAGGGCAGCCAACTTTCCTTTGAGCAAAAAGACTCATAACAGAATTTAATCCCAAGCCTAATTATATTTTTGTGCTTTGGTTGGGTTGCCTTAGACTGAGATATTGATTGATTTATTTTTGGTTTTGGAAAATACACAACTCTATTCTGTGCCTAATTTTAGCTCTGTACTTGGGTTTTACTCTTGGAAGGGTCAGGAATCATGTAGGTTGCCAGGAATCAAACACAAGTTGACAATGTACAGGTCAAAAACCCTGCTCACTACAGTATCATTCCTTCCCTTGTGTGAGTCTGCAGGAGACAGAAAAAAGTAGAGACAAAGTTCAATGATTTTCAGAAGGGTTCAGAGTAAGATATTAGATGTTATAAATAAGTTAGGTAGTTTTAACTTAAAGTATTCATGTTCTCTTAACTAAAATTATTCATCTAAGAGTATGAAGGTCAGAAAGCAGAACCATTCATGAGAGAATACACTAAAATGCCAGTACTGTTAGAAAACAAACGGAGACATCTCATTTAGACCATTGTGTTCCTAAAAGTTAACTATGAATATATTTGTAAATGATGTTTTAAAGATATTTAATAAAACAAGGAAAGGAAAACATTCAATACTGTTCACACAGAAATCTATTCGAATGAATATTTGAATTTAACTTGAAGATATGTAATAAGGTTTTTTTTAAAATAAGGAAAAAGAGCATTATTTCTACACTTTGAATCAGAATGCATCTCTTAATTAGCAGTGAACTTATTTACTACATATCAATAAAAACATATTAAAACCAAGCCCTGGTTCTCATCAATCTACATACCAAAACATGACACAGACCTTGATCAGAAAACAGAGAGCAAAGAGGGGAGAGAGAGTGGGAGAGGGAGGATGGCCAAAGAGAGGGAACAGGATCCCATATCAGACCCAATGCTGAAAAGTATGACAGTAATGCTGATAGGAAATACAGCACAACAGTATCTCATATTATTTATTGTTGCTCTGATATTGCTGCCATTATTCGTAACACTAGATATGACAAAACTGTACAAATTCACATTAGCCAATCCAGCAGTAGGAAATTAGAAGCCCTGTAAACTTAGAGCAGTTTTTCTGTGGCACCTACATGGAGTTCTCAGGACTGAGGGTGTCCGTAGATGCACCCACAACCACTATGTAGACAGAAAGTCAATATGACTCAGCAGCCTCAAGGAATCTCATTCACCTCAAAGCTGTCCTTGGATTCAGGTTCTCCCCACTCCCACATACAGGAATATCAAAATCATATGAGCAACTGGCCCCCATAACTCATCTCTGCATCTGTCTTTGTATGTTTCCATGCATGAAGTGTTTCTTTTCTCACTTGCACAGATCAGTCATGTGGATAATAATCATTCAACCACATATTTTCACTGGGTCATGTTTCTAGTTTGCATTTAATACATAAAGTCTAGAGAAAAATAAAATATATTTGACAAAAGTAAAATAAATCAGTAATGCAGCATGGTTTCTCCAATGATGCACTCATTTATTTTTGTTTGAAGGGCCACATATCAGCATACTCAGGGCTAACTTCTGTCTCTTTTCTTAGGGATCACTATTGAAATTGTTTCAAGGGACCATGTGGCATATCTGAGATCAAAACTGGATCAGCCAAGGGCAAAGCAAGTGCTAACACACTGTGCCATTGTTTTGGCCCCTGGATGCACTCAAGTCTTATGCTTTTATTCAGCTTTTGAGTCTGACCATTGGGGATGCTCTGAGCTCCCCCCTAAATACAGTGAACATTTCACTTATAACTCTTGTCTGCAGGAAGAAAGATTTTCTAACGACAAAGGTTGGCACTTAAATTGATCATTGCATCACAACTGGAACTGTGCCCATAAACTCCCTCTGTGAAAAATCTCAGGAGTACGAGGAACTGGCAAAGGGTTTTAGGGTTCATCTCATAAATTCAGGGGAAGGAATCATTCTCTCTCCCCCTGTGGTTCTGCCTCTAGATCTGTTTCTGTTCCATCCATGAGCACTTACTCAGCCTTTCTTTCCCGGGTGGATTCTGCCTCTCACGCTGACATGCAGAGCAGCTGTGGGTACTTCCTGTTGCCAGGAGAGCAGGCTCAGGAGCTCCTGTGATGATCTCTGTACACAATGCCTGTGGGAGAGTGGTGACCAGACCTGATATAGGTTTGTGGGCAGTGAGCTCACCTCCCTGCAGAACTGCAATTATCACTTCCCCTGTAGTGGCCATGACAAGGGATGCCCAGGGAGCTGAGACAACATCTTGGAAGTTACTAATTGCTAAAGTAGTGGCAAGTTTCTGGTGACTCTCTGTAGGGACACTTTTGTGGTGTTTGGGGAAAGATCCTGTTATTCAAGATCCCTAAATGAAGGAAGTTTCAGAGAGTAGGGACGGACTGAGTCCACATCAAATTCATTTATGTACAAAAAATAAACCAAAGACCCCACACCAGGCGGGGAAAATCCACGAAAGTACACTGGCCCAGTGGGGCCCAACTGAAAAACTGTGAGTGTGACCTGTATATGTCTGTCTACTGTCCTATTGCGAGAAACTCTTGCAAGTGGGGCAAAAAGAGGCTCCAGAAAACTCGCTCGCCCAGAGGCCATTTTCAGGGAGGGACTACAGAGCATGAAAACTGGCAAGACTTTGCAAAAGCCGGCTCCCTGTGTGTGACACCAGGCAGGGAAAATCCACGAAAGTACACCGGCCCAGTGGGGCCCAACTGTAAAAAACTGTGAGTGTGACCTGTATATGTCTGTCTACTGTCCTCTTGCATGAAACTCTTGCGAGTGGGGCAAAAAGAGGCTCCAGAAAACTCGCTCGCCCAGAGGCCATTTTCAGGGAGAGACTACAGAGCATGAAAACTGGCAAGACTTTGCAAAAGCCAGCTCCCTGTGTGTGACACCAGGCGGGGAAAATCCACGAAAGTACACCGGCCCAGTGGGGCCCAACTGAAAAACTGTGAGTGTGACCTGTATATGTCTGTCTACTGTCCTCTTGCGAGAACCTCTTGCAAGTGGGGCAAAAAGAGGCTCCAGAAAACTCGCTCGCCCAGAGGCCATTTTCAGGGAGGGACTACAGAGCATGAAAACTGGCAAGACTTTGCAAAAGCCGGCTCCCTGTGTGTGACACCAGGCAGGGAAAATCCATGAAAGTACACCGGCCCAGTGGGGCCCAACTGTAAAAAACTGTGAGTGTGACCTGTATATGTCTGTCTACTGTCCTCTTGCGTGAACCTCTTGCGAGTGGGCAAAAAGAGGCCCCAGCGGAGCATGGCTGCTCTGATTCGCTACGCGGCCGTGCACTCTTTCTAAGGAAAGAACACCATTGCAACAAGAAGGAAAAATTACACTAAGAACGGTGCTATATCACAGAAGCAAACATTTCTCTCCGGACTGTCTTCTCTGTTGCATGCTCGGGCCTAAGATTTGACCCAGTGTGAGGCTTCAACCACGGAGGACTCCCCTCCCTTAGAGGCAAGTCAGCCCATCCAGAAAGGGAGGAGCCAGAGGAGTGTGCTGCCTGCATCATATAGACAATGAATACCACCACAACACGTAGAAAAACCCACAATACAAGTGTGACAATGGGGAAACAACGCAGGCCAGCATCAGACATAGAGAATGAAGATGACAATTCTGAGGACCAGATAATGACCAACCAACTAATCAACCTCTCAGATAAGGACTTTAGACTAGCAATATGAAAGATGCTCAAAGACCTCCAAGAAACCATGGATTAAGTTGAACAGAACACTAATAAGAACCAAGAAAATATGAAGACAGAAATCACAAAACTCCAAACTGAACTAACATGTCAACTAACAGGACTGAAAAAGTCAGTAAACGAAGTGAATGACAAAATGGATAAGCTCTGGGACAGGGTATCAGAAGCTGAGAATAGACTTGGTACTGTGGAAGATGAGATACATAACAATTCCATACAGCAGGAGAGATTGGAAAAAAAACTTAAAGCAAATGAACAGACAATGGAAAAATTAGTCAAAGAATAAGAACAGATGAAAATAGAAGTCTATGATAAGATAAACAGAAACAACTTAAGAATCATTGGAGTCCCAGAGACCCAGGAAGAAAATTTCCAGGAAGAATCAACGGTCAAGACATCATTAAAGAGAAACTTCCAGAGCTAAAGAATATATGTGATCAAATCCTGCATGCCCGAAGAGTACCAACCAAAAGAGACCCCAGAAAAAGCACCCCAAGACACATCCTAGTCACAATGACAAATCCCACAGATAGAGACAGAATCTGAAAACAGCAAGATCAAAAGGGGAAATCACGTTCAAGCAAGCTTCCCTGAGATTTACAGCAGACCTGTCACCAGAAACACTCAATGCCAGAAAGCAGTGGTGGGATATTGTGACAAGACTGAATGAAATGAATGCTTCACCCAGAATACTATACCCAGCAAAACTCACTTTCCGGTTTGACGGAAGAATACATGGTTTCACAGACAAAAAACAGCTCAGAAACTTCACAGACACAAAACCAGTCTTAAGAGAAAAACTGAAAGACCTAATCTAAGACAAGACTACCCAAAAGACACACCAAATTTTGAAATAAAGATGGCGTTAAATCCCAGGACAATTCTTTCTCTCAAAGTCAATGGACTAAATGCACCAGTTAAGAGACACAGAGTGGCTAAATGGATCAAAAAACTCAATCCAACCTTCTGCTGCCTACAAGAAACGCACCTGAATAGTCAGAACAAACATAGACTCAAAATAAAAGGCTGGAGAAAAATTATCCAAGCAAACAACATCCATAAAAAAGCTGGAGTGGCAATACTAATATCAGATAATGCAAACTTTATACTCAGGAAGGTTGTAAGGGACAAAGATGGACATTTTATATTAATCAAGGGGTACGTAGAGCAGGAAGAATTCACTCTCCTAAACATATATGCACCCAATGAGGGGCCAGCAAAATATTTAATACAACTGTTGACAAATCTAAAAAATAATATCAACAACAACACAATAATTGTGGGGGACCTTAACACGGCTTTGTCACACTGGATAGGTCAACCAGACTGAAACCCAACAAGAATATACTAGACCTGAGGAGAAAAATGGAAGAAAGAGGCCTAGTGGATATATATAGGACACTCCATCCCCAGAAACCTGGATACACATTCTTCTCCAATGTACATGGGACATTCTCCAGGATAGACTACATGCTGGCACATAAAACATACCTCCATAAGATCAAGAGGATAGAAATTTTGCAGACTACCTTTGCTGACCACAAGGCTCTGAAATTATTTGTGAACTCCAAAGGGACTCAGAAGAAACACTTTAACACCTGGAAGTTAAACAGCCTCATGCTCAATAACCAGTGGGTCCGAGATGAAATCAAGGAGGAAATCAAAAGGTTCCTGGAAACAAATGACAATCAAGACACAAACTCTCAGAACTTATGGGACACAGCAAAAGCAGTACTGAGAGGAAAATTTATAGCTTTGCAAGCACACATCAGGAAGGAAGAAGGAGCTTACCTGAGTAGCTTAATGACACAGCTAATAGAACTAGAAAATGCTCAACAAAAGGACCCAAGAATAGGAAGACAGAAGGAAATAACAAAGCTGAGAGCAGAAATCAACGAAGTGGAAACCCAAAAAACAATCCGAAAGATCAACGAAAGCAGAAGTTGGTTCTTTGAAAAAATAAACAAGATTGATAGACCACTGGCAAACCTAACAAAGAAAGAGAGAGAGAGAGAAACTTGATAACTCGTATCAGGAATGAAAAAGGAGAGATCACTACTGATATGACAGAGATTCAAAGGGTAATCAGAAACTACTTTGAAAAACTCTACGCCACTAAAAATGAGAACGTGGAAAAAATGGATAAATTCTTGGACTCTTATAATCTTCCACGGTTGAAGGAAGAGGATGTAGCATATCTAAACACCCCCATCACCATTGATGAAATTAAAACAGTAATCAAATGTCTGCCGAAAAAGGAAAGCCCAGGTCCAGATGGATTCACTAATGAATTCTATCAAACTTTCCAAGAGGAACTACTGCCAATCTTGGCAAGAATCTTTCATGAAATTGAACAAGCAGAAACACTTCCAAATAGCTTTTATGAAGCCAACATCACCTTGATACCTAAACCAGACAGAGATGCTACAAAAAAGGAAAATTACAGACCAATATCGCTGATGAATGCAGATGCAAAGATCCTCAACAAAATCCTGGCAAATAGGATTCAATGCCTCGTTAAGAAGATCATCCACTACGATCAAGTAGGTTTCATCCCAGGAATGCAAGGCTGGTTTAACATCCGTAAATCTATCAACATAATACACAACTTCAATGAGAAGAAAAATAAAAACCACATGATCATATCAATAGATGCAGAGAAATCATTTGATAAGGTCCAACACCCATTCTTGATCAAAACTCTCAGCAAGATGGGAATGGAAGGAACCTTTCTCAATAAAGTGAAGGCCATCTACCACAAATCAGTGGCAAATATTATCCTCAATGGAGAAAAACTAAAAGCCTTCCCTCTAAATTCTGGCACAAGACAAGGCTGTCCTCTCTCACCACTCCTATTCAACATAGCACTGGAAGTACTTGCTATAGCGATTAGGCAAGAAAAGGATATCAAGGGAATCCAGATAGGAAAGGAAGAAGTCAAGCTCTCACTGTTTGCAGATGACATGATACTCTACTTAGAAAACCCTAAAGACTCTATCAAAAAGCTTCTAGAAACAATAGTCTCATATAGCAAAGTGGCAGGCTACAAAATTAACACACAAAAATCAATGGCCTTTCTTTACACCAATAGTAATAAGGATGGAATGGACATTAAGAAAACAACCCCATTCACAATAGTGCCACACAAACTCAAATATCTTGGAATCAACTTGACTAAATATGTGAAGGACCTATACAAGGAAAACTATAAAACTCTGCTCCAAGAAATAAGAGAGGACACACGGAAATGGAAACACATACCCTGCTCATGAATTGGCAGGATTAACATCATCAAAATGGCAATACTCCCCAAGGCATTATACAAATTTAATGCCATCCCTCTAAAGATACCCATGACATTCTTCAAAGAAGTGGATCAGACACTTTTGAAATTCATTTGGAACAATAAACACCCTCGAATAGCTAAAGCAATCATTAGGAAAAAGAATATGGGAGGAATTACTTTCCCCAACTTTAAACTGTACTACAAAGCAATAGTTATCAATACAGCATGGTATTGGAATAAGGACAGGTCCTCAGATCAGTGGAATAGGCTTGAATACTCAGAAAATGTTCCCCAGACATACAATCACCTAATTTTTGATAAAGGAGCAGGAAATCCTAAATGGAGCAGGGAAAGCCTCTTCAACAAGTGGTGTTGGCACAATTGGATAGACACTTGCAAAATATTGAACTTAGACCCCCAGCTAACATCATGTACGAAGGTAAAATCCAAATGGATTAAAGACCTCGATATCAGCCCCAAAACCATAAGATATATAGAACAGCACATAGGCAAAACACTCCAGGACATTACAGGCATCTTCAAGGAGGAAACTGCACTCTCCAAGCAAGTGAAAGCAGAGATTAACAGATGGGAATATATTAAGCTGAGAAGCTTCTGCACCTCAAAGGAAATAGTGCCCAGGATACAAGAGCCACCCACTGAGTGGGAGAAACTATTCACCCAATACCCATCAGATAAGGGGCTAATCTCCAAAATATACAAAGCACTGACAGAACTTTACAAGAAAAAAAACATCTAACGCCATCAAAAAATGGGGAGAAGAAATGAACAGACACTTTGACAAAGAAGAAATACACATGGCCAAAAGACACATGAAAAAATGTTCCACATCACTAATCATCAGGGAGATGCAAATCAAAACAACGATGAGATACCACCTCACACCCCAGAGAATGGCACACATCACAAAGAATGAGAATAAACAGTGTTGGCGGGCATATGGAGAGAAAGGAACTCTTATCCTCTGCTTCTGGGAATGCCGTCTAGTTCAACCTTTAATGGAAAGCGATATGGAGATTCCTCCAAAAACTGGAAATCGAGCTCACATATGATCCAGCTATACCACTCCTAGGAATATACCCTAGGAACACAAAAATACAATACAAAAACCCCTTCCTTACACCTATTTTCATTGCAGCACTATTTACCATAGCAAGACTCTGGAAACAACCAAGATGCCCTTCAACAGACGAATGGCTAAAGAAGCAGTGGTACATATACACAATGGAATATTATGCAGCTGTCAGGAGAGATGAAGTCATGAAATTTTCCTATACATGGATGTACACGGAATCTATTATGCTGAGTGAAATAAGTCAGAGAGAGAGAGAAAAACACAGAATGGTCTCACTCATCTATGGGTTTTAAGAAAAATGAAAGACACCCTTGTAATAATCATTTTCAGAAACAAAAGAGAAAAGAGCTGGAAGTTCCAGCTCACCTCAGGAAGCTCACCACAAATAGTGATGAGTTTAGTTAGGGAAATAACTACATTTTGAACTGTCCTAATAACGAGAATGTATGAGGAAAATGGAGAGCCTGTCTCGAGTACAGGCGGGGGTCGGGTGGGGAGGAGGGAGACTTGGGACATTGGTGATGGGAATGTTGCACTGGTGATGGGTGGTGTTCTTTACATGACTGAAACCCAAACACAATCATGTATGTAATTAAGGTGTTTAAATAAATTAAAAAAAAAACAAAACCAAAGACCCTGGGAAATTAGTAGCTATTCTATGATTGAAGTATGAGAAACTCGTGCAGTAAGAATGTAAAACCATGAGGCTTTTCTCCTAAAAAATTATGAATAACTTTCCACTTCGTTTATTTTGGAGGGGAATTCAAATGTAGTCAGAATAGTAGTTCTTCATCCATGTTCATATCACCTTTTCACAAGTATTAATATATGGAAACTACAGCCAACCTGGATATATAAAATAATGAGCACAATGTAGTTTATATGGGCAGAGAATTGTCTCACCTTTGATCTAATCTAAGAAAGAATATGATAACACTGAATCTTCCTAGTTCTACTGATTCAGTTTGACAATTCTGGGGCCTTCATAAATATGGCCAGGCAGATTCCCCTTTCAACCTAAAGGCACAACATCCCATAGCCACATCAGACACCCTCTCATACAGAAAACATTCAGCTCCACAACTGAATTTCTTTGAACTGTCAAGTCCCCAAGTGTCTCAGCTACAGAGGTCCTGGGCCAGGTGACCAAATGCCCATTTCTATAGTGTCTCCAATTTTCATTGATTTTCAGTCCTCGACAGTTATAGCCAACTTGATGGGAAATTTCAGAGAATATCAACAAATGAGCAATATCACTAACAGAGAATGCTCAACTAGTTCCAATAAGGTTCACCCATTCTCAATGGTTTTAGTAACACCATTTGAGAGTTATAAAAGTTGTCATAAAATGACCCATTTGATCTATGTTTGGATAATACTATTCACCTTCATGTTGTAAAAAACAATATAAAGTAAGTTTGTTTGTGTCTGCCAGAGAACATGCTGGGATGATGGGTTAAAACTGCTATGCAGGGGCTGGCAAGATGGCTCTAGAGGTAAGGTGTCTGCCTTGCGAGCGATAGCCAAGGAAGGACCACGGTTCGATCCCCTGGCATCCCATATGGTCCCCACTCAAGCCAGGGGCAATTTCTGAGCACTTAGCCAGAAGTAACCCCTGAGCATCAAACGGGTGTGGCCCGAAAAACAAAACAAAAAACAAAACTGCTATGCAAACGATAATTGCCACTCTAACACCATTTTCACTGTGCTCTTTTGACTTTAAACATTAAAAAAAATGCTTAAACTTTTGAGGTTAACTTAAACTAATATGCATGTGCATGGAAATGTAAAATATTACTATGCCTTCAAATTTAAGGAGTTTCATAAATTTTATGGCTTTTGATTGCTTGGTGTACTGCTAAGAAATGTTATAATGGACTACAAGCTGGGGACTTGAGGGACAAAGTAATTGTACATGGATTCGGTTTTAGTTTTCTTAATGTTCCTTGACTGTAAGATCAAAATTAAGGTGTCAGCAGGGGGATTCTTCTGAGAACTCTGTTTTTGGGTGATTTTTTTCCTTTCACTGTAACATTACCTGGTCCTCTTTCTTTGCATCATTGTTCACATAATTAAAAATAAATTTAAAAAAATTAAAAAGAACTGGAGATACTGGTGGAAATAGTCACACTGGTGGTGGGATTGGTGTTGGAACATTATGTCAATAATAAGATAATAAAGCAGGCATCAAACTAAGTGCCAATGTCACTCTCAAAAATGTCAGTTCTTCCTAGAAAAAATGTTTGTTGGCATATATTTTATAGAAATGATTATTAACTTTCTAACTACTCTTAATGTCTCTGAAATAATGATCAAGAACATATGATCTGTGTGTGCAAGATAAGCCTCAATTCAATTATATTCTAGTCCACTCTGATGGGAGAGTAGATGCTTAAAGAAAGCAAATTGATATACATCACACCACAGTATTTCAACCACAGTGCCTTGAAGGAATAAAGAAAAGGGTGACAGGAGGAAATTGGAAGGAACACTGGTGGAGGGAAGTGGACATTGTAGAGGGATCTAAGTTGAACATTTTACATCTGAAACACAATCATGAGTAACTCTGTAATTTATTGTTCCTAAATGCAAACATAAAGTAGTGTGTTTGACTAAAGCAATGCTTCTCAATGATGAATATTGTCCAAATATGTTTGAACTATTTGGGGGTCTAATCATGGGATCTCCTAGGGACTATCAGGGCAAAGGTGAGTCTGAATACAGTGGAGTCATGTCTTATAACCAGAAAGGGGTTCACCAATGGAAAGATAGAAAAATGGGGCTTGTGGTTTTAATCAACCATCAATTTTCATTATTACATATAACCAAACACTTTTGAAAGAGGGAGGAGAATATGTGTAAGACGCTCAAAAAGCAAACTTTCTTTGGATGACTCTGAACTCAGTTGGGAATCTGGAGGAGATTTGACACCTGTGAATGTGTTGGACACTTTGCCTGCGCCTGTCCAGGAAGAGAATCATGGAGCCACTTGCCCAGAGCGTGAGCACAGAGAATGAAAGTTCAGGGAAAAATGAATGCACAATAGACTGGGTCATTGACTGATTTCTCGTAAGAGGTCACATAACAGTGCCTCCATTTTCTTTTATAAGTGATGTTTTTCTTTCTCCCTTTGCTAGATACATATAACACATGAAAAGGAAATATTAGATTAATTAACATGTAGAATATCTAGCACAAGGAAACAGAGCCTGTGACATACTGTGGAGTTTAGACTTTCAGGTCCTTCCAGAAGGAGTCCATGGGGCTGATCATAATGACCTGGAAGACACTCAAGAGGTAGGTAGTGCCAAAGGACACGATTCTGCCCACTCTTTGAACATGTAAAAAAATCATCATCCAAGTCACTGAGGATGTTTTTCAGCCCAAAAGTTTCCATTGTCTGAGGGACCCTTTGTGAGACAATGATATTTTGTCAGTCACTGTCATCCGTGAGAGGGGAGCGCTCATTCCTCTGAGCAAGAAGGCTCATTACAGGAATTTCACTCCAAGTATAAGTTTTCTTCTGTCCTCATGTGAAGTGGTCTGAGACATCAAGTATTTATTTACATTTGGGGGAGTCAAATCCTTCTATGCCAGTCTTAATCTTGGCTTTCCACTCAGCAATTATTCCTGGTGGGGCTCAACAACATATGTGGCAGATAGAACCTTGGATCTGCCATGTGCTGCTCTATCTCTCTAGATACTCCAAGAGGCACCAAGACGTAAATAGAAATGGAGAATTATTGACTTAAATTATTGACTTTTATGGGAGTGTCACATTTTTGAAGAAATATTTTTCACTATGTTTAGGTTAATGTATTACAGGAACAGAAAATGGCTGCTTCATGAGGAGAATAAGTTATATGATTCTACACATGTTGTGGAACAAAAATGTCAACTCTGCCCTAACAGAAAATAATCAGCCCTGAATGGAATATTGAACCAATTTTATAATTTCTACCAATTTTTAGGAAGAAACAGTATTTTATTTACAACTTTGAAACAATAAAATCTCCTAACTAGAATATACTTATAAACTATATTAAAGGAAAAATGATTAAAATTTGCAACAGGTTCCTATTAAACCACAAAGATTAGGGCCAGAGTTACAGTCTAGTGGGTGTGCATGTGCATAGCAAATGGAGAATCCTAGTTTGAACCCTGACATCTCTTTTGGTAACCCAAGTACTGCCAGGAGTGATTCCTGAGGGAAAAACAGAAGAGATAAAAGGGGAGGGGGATGTCTGCCAAGAGGCAGGCAGGGAAGAGGGTATTGGGGAGGATGGGAGGAAAAATGGGACTTTGGTGGTAGCATATGTGCATCGGTAAAGGGATGGGTGTTAGATATTATATGACTGAAACTCAATCATTTGAACAACTTTGTACCTGTGTATCTTTTTTCTTTTGTTTTGTTTTGAGGCCACACCCAGTGACACTCAGGGATTACTCCTGGCTCTGTGCTCAGAAATCACTTCTGGCTCAAAGAACCATATGGGATGCCAGGGATCGAACGTGAGTGCGTCCTGGATTAGCTGCGTGCAAGACAAATGTCCTACCGCTTGTGCTATCACTCTGGCCCTTGTACCTGTGTATCCTATGGTAATTCAGTTCAACAATTTATAAAAGCAATCATCCTTAAGTTACTATTTACCGCATAGAAAATGGGGTGTTATAAGCAAGCTTCTGGCATTTGACAAAATCCAACACCAATGCATAATGAAAACACTTAGCAAAATAGTGTTGGAAGGAACCTTCCTGAATAGAGTTTCAGCTATTTATGAAAAGCCCACAGCCAACATTATCCTTAATGGTGAAAAACTGAAGACATTTCCACTAAGGTCAGAAAATAGGCAAGGCTGTCCATTTTCTCCACTCTTATTCAACATAGCTTTAGAAGTACTAGCATTAGATATCAGACAAGAGAAGGGAATTCAAGGAATCCAGATAAGGAAAGAGGAAGTCAAACTATCTCTTTTTGTAGATGATATGATGATATACATAGAAAACCCTAAAGAGTCCACAGTAAAACTCTTAGAAACAATAAGCCAATACAGCAAAGTGGCTGACTACAAAATCAATACACAAAAGACAATAGCATTCCTCAATACAAATAAGGGTGTAAAGGAGAAAAACATTAAGGAGTTGATTCCATTTAAAATAGTATCTAAAAATATCAAGTATCTGGGAATTAACCTGACAAGAGAAGGGAAAGAGCTATACCATAAAAGCTACAAAATGCTCCAGAAAGAAACGAAAGAGGACCTAAGAAAATGGAAGAATATCCCTTGCTCATGGGTAGGAAGAACCAACATAATCAAAATGATTATCTTACCTAAATTACTATATATATTCAATGCAATTCCTATCCAAATTCAGACTCCATTTTTAAGGAACTAGAACAATCAGTTATAAAATTCACCTGGAACCACACAAAAATCTAGGTTAGACAAATGCATACTGAAAAACAAGAAACTGGGAGGCATTTCTTTGCTTAATCAGAAGCTTTACTATAAAGTCATAGTCATCTAAACAGCATGGTATTGAAATAAGACAGAGTATCAGACCAGTGGGTTAGAACAGAATATCCAGAGACATACCCACAAATATATAGTCAACTAATATTTGACAAAGGATCCAAGAACATGAAATGGAATAAAGACAGTCTCTTCAACATATGGTGTTGGAAGAACTGGATAACCACCTGTAAGAAACAAAAGATTGATCCATATCTCACCCCCTACACAAAAATCAACTCAAAATGGATTAAAAGCCTGAAACTCAGACCCGAAACTATAAAGTTTATTGAGAGAAAAATAGGTAGAACACTACAAGACTTATACCTCAAAAAAGTTTTTGATGATGGAATGCCAATGGCAAGAGAAATAACATCCAACATAAATAAATGGGACTACATGAAACTAAAGAGTTACTGTATGGCTAAATAAACACTGGCTAAAACTAAAAGACAACTAACAGAATGCGAAAATTGTTCAGACTCGACACATCAGATAAAGAGCTGATATCTAGGATATACTCAGAAAGGTGAGCTCCACAAAACCCAATAAAACCATAGAAAAATGGGAAGAAATGACTAAGGCACTTCTCCAAGAAAGAACAACTGATGGCCACAAAAAACACATGAAAACATGTTCACCATCACTCATCATTAGAGAAATCCAAATTAAGACAATGAGGTACCACCTAACAACAGTGAAGATGGCACACATCAGAAATAATGGGCCCAATTTCTGTTGGCGAGGATGTGGTAGGAAAGAGACTCTCATCCATTGCAGGTGGGAATGCTGCCTGGTCCAACCCGTATGGAAATCAGTTTGGAGGGTACTTAGTAAACTCAGAATTGAGCTGCTATATAATCCAGCAATTGCACTCCTGGGTATCTACCACCAAATTGGAAAAATATTCATCCCAAAGTATGTATGCACTCCACTATTTATCACAGCACTTGGCACAATAGCCTTAAGTGGAACCAACCTCTATGCACAACAATGGATGAATAGATCATGAAGATGTGGTATTTATACACAATGGAATACTACATAGCAGTTAGAAATGATACAATCATGCAATTTTCAGCAACATGGATGTATCTTCAAAATATTATCTTAAACAAAATTTTTAATTAAAAAAATTTTGGTTTCTGGGCCACACCCAGTGGTACTCAGAGGTTAAGTTTGACTCTTCTCTCAAAAATTGCTCCTGGCCGGCTTGGGGGACTATATGGGATCTGGGGGGTTGAACTTGGGTTTGTCCAAGGCCAGCTGTTGGAGGCTGTTAGAGCTAGAGAGCAAAATGGAGTCTCTAATGCCTGATACATAAGGCCTGTGTACCTGACAGGCAGCCACTGTGGCATTTACTCCCTGGACCTAAAAGAAATGTTAACCAAACAAGTCACAAGATGCTCCAGTAAACCGCCCGAGTTGCTAAGATAAGATCACATCCTGTTAAGCTACCATTGTGAAAGAATGTCTGTGTGATATAAGTCTATGCGATATAAGGGTATGTTGTAAAACTGGAAAGTCCTTCCTACACGACCCCCCTACTTTTCTATACCATGGAAAAGTACTGAAAGCTACTTCCTTATGCTGTAGAACTATGTAAGCTTGTCTTGCCTTAATAAATTGAGCTCTTGATCAGCCAGCTTGACTTGAGCTCATTTCTTTCTCAGCCTCTTTCCTCCTTTTTAGGTTGGATACCGCTCGTGACCCACGAATTGCTTCGTGATCCTCAATCCACCCTGCGGGCAGGATCCTAGGGGGTCGCAGCCAGCCACTTGCAAAGCAAATGTCCTACTGCTGTGCTATCACTCTGACCCTTAAATATCTTATAGAAATGATCATTAAATTAATTCCTGTATTTTCTGCTCTATAAAATTTGCACCCAACCATAAGACACACAACATAGTTTTTTATATAATTTTTATTGTGACCAAAGTGAATTACAAGTTTTTCTTATTATATTTAAGGTACAGAGTGACAGCAAATCAGGGCTTTTTTTCCACTTGTGTTGTCCTCCCTCCACCCTTGTTCTCAAGATGCATCTGATACCTCCCCTTTTGGCCCCCTGAACTGCTAGTATAACAGGTCCCCTTTGTATGTAGCTTGGTGTAGACTGAGGGTTTTGGTTTTGTTGTTGTTGGCTTTGTGTTTGGTATTTAAGTTTGATCATTTTTATTTCCACTCAAATTTCAAGTGACTGTTTGCTCCTGGTATCATCCACTCCCCCCCTCAATTTATGAGGCAGAACAAGATGATTCAAGTTTTGTGGTTCTGTTGGAAAACAAAACAAAAGCAACCAGCAACAGCAAAAACAAACAAAAACAAACAAACAAACAAACAAAAACCAGGAAAAACAGTAAGAAGAAAGTAAAAAGCAAAATAAAGGAAAAGAAAAAAAAACAGGGGAAGGGCAAGTTTTTATATTTATGTTTTGCATAGGCACAGTAAGTGTTGGGGATATTAGAAAGGGAATTCTCTTGGCCTAAGAGATTTGGCCTAAGTTTCTCCACTCCTGATGCATACAGTCACGGGAACTACAAGCTCTATACATGCTCATTATTGAACTCTAAGATCTTTCTATGGTGCCAGGAAATGTTCTGCTCAGTTGTGGCTGCCTTAATCAGACCTCTATCATTAGAGCTCTTAGTATATGCACAGATCCTAGGACGAAATCTAGAATAGAGGTTTCCTTTATGGTTCTAGAAGTTCTGCTCCGCCATGGTTATTGAAGTCAGTCTTCTGTAATTAGTGATCTTGGTTTTTACACAGATCATAAAATGAAGCCTAGTATAGAATCTTTCCTTATGGTTCCAGAAGTTCTGTTCAGTTATGGTCGTCAAAGTCAGACCTCTAGAATTAGGATTTTAGTTTTTATACAAATCCTAGTCTGCAGCCTAGACTAGGATCTTCCAGGAAGTGTTCTGCTTCGTCGTAGTTGTCAAAGTCAGTCTTCTGTAATTAGTGATCCTGGTTTTGTACAGATTATAGGAAGAAGTGTCTTCTGATTTTATGTTATCATTAGGAGATAGGGTAGGGCTCTCTGCTCTTTGATCAAATTGTTGCTATTTCCTTATGGTCAGGATATCGTATCTACCTGGCACAAGTTGGTCCAGTGTGGTATTAGGAACTCCCCGGGGGGAGTTTGATACCTAGTGCTGTTTCGGAAAACTGTGTCAGTTTTATGTTTGGTATCTGGGGTTTGTTGTTGGATGGTCGCTGTCTGATCACATGGAGTCCAAGTTGAGTTCCCATGAGAAGTGTTCAGGTTGGGAGTCGACTCTATATTATAAAATTTATAGGTTCTTATACGTAGTAGATAAGAGCTTGTTAATGTGCATTAGACTTCCCCTTCTTTAGTATGCCTATGCAAAAGGGAATGGTGACATGTTATATTGCTGGTGCTTTGGGGACTTAGAATGATAGGCTATAATTGCTCTGTACCCTGGTTTTGACACGAACTTTTATCCCAAGCTACACTTTTTCTCCTAGAATTTTATATCAAACAGAACCAAAACAAGTGAAATTAAAAAAAAAAGAGCCTGAGTAGTGGTGCAGCAGTAAGGCATTTGCCTTGCACGTAGCTGACCTAGGATGGACTGTGGTTCAATCCCCCAGCATCGCATACTGTACCCCAAGCCAGGAGTAATTTCTGAGTGCAGAGCCAGGAGTAACTCTGAGCATCACCAGGTGTGACCCAAAAAACAAAATAAAAAAATAAAATAAAAAATAAGAAATAGACTTAAAATAATAATAAAAATAATAAAATTAAAAAATAGATGGTGGAGACTACCTGTATATTTGGAAATAAACACACTAAGAGGCATACCTATTGAAGTATTAAACATACAGAGAAAATGTAGCTATCCCCATGAAGTATTATGAGATATTCTTAGAGTGATGAGATCCAGGGCACCTTTTTATCCCACATCATTTTCTTATTGAGTTTGAGAAAAGGTTTGCTGCAGTAAGGGATCAGGTAGTGTGCTTGAGCTGAGAGTCCCTCTGGAGCTGACTCTGATAGAATGCAAAATTCCACATATGGAGGGAGGAGTGTGAGAGAAGGATCACATAGAATGAGTTAGCAGGAGTGGTGGTTGCAACTTTTTGCTAGGGCACGAGATTTGGTATGAGAGGGTTTACTTTCTCATTGGAAGCTGGGTGGTGTATTATTGGTGCAGGAGGTTGGTCTCAATCCCAACTGGGTTAAAAACTGAGGCTAAAAAGGGTTAGATAGGAAGGAATAATGGGTAAGGATTGACGGACTAGAGGATAGAAATGAGTTCTGATGGGAAAGGGTAGGAGGGATTATATATAAGAGAAGCTATATACAATATAGGCATGGGCTGTTTACCTTATAGATTGGGCAGATATAGAGAAGTCCTCTGTATACAAACTCATGCCCAATTATCAACAGACATTAGAGATTAATTCATCAGTTGTTGGAGGTCTGACCTCCTAGGATGGGTCTGAGCACTCAAAAATAATTGATTTAAGATAAATAATTAACTAAAATATAGGTGAGGAGATAAAGTCAAAAAAAGAAAACAAGAGTCAGAGAGATAGCATGGAGGTAAGGCGTTTGCCTTACATGCAGGTCAGTGGTTTGAATCTCGGCATCCCATATGGTCCCCCGTACCTACCAGGGGCAATTTCTGGGTGAAAAGCAGGAGTGACCCAAAATCAAACAAAAACAAAAACAAAAACAAAAAAAAAAAAGAAAAGAAAAGAAAAAAGAAAAAGAAAAAGAGAGTAGAGGGGAAAATATTTAAAAATGCATAAAAAATTTGGCTTGTGCCCTATGCATTTTCAAAATGGACAAGGAGGCTGCAGTTGGACCCAGAAATGCGCATATGCCAGGATTTCTGTCCCTCTTTTACTGATATGTCAAGGTTTCTGGGCAGACTGCTGACCAACGGCCTCCTGGACTGACCGCTTAGTCCAAGAGACTGAGATTCCCCCACGCCAGACTAGCCTTCAAGGCTGGGCCTGGCAACTCGGGCCCTGTGGGGCGGTGGGAGGAGGGAAACTCCACCCCTATGCACTTTTAAACTGGAGAGGGAGGCTGCACTTGGACCCAGAAGAGCACACATGCCAGGATTTCTGTCCCTCTTTTACTGGTATGTCAGTGTCTCTGGTCAGACTGCTGGCCAATGGCGTTCTGAACTGATCACTTAGTCCAGGAGACTGAGATCCCCCCCCCATGCCAGACTGGCCTTCATGGCAGGGCCTGGCAACTCGAGCCCTGGGGTCGGTGGGAGGAGGGAAACTCCTCCCCTATGCATACTGGACCCCCTGCATTATTCCTCACTAATACTAATTTTTAAAACCACTCGGGTGGTTTTAAATATATTAAAAGTATATGCTTTTTAAGCATCATCCACAAACGTTCCTTATTCTAGACTGTTCCTAGGAATAGAAACAGGATGCCCAAGATTTGGATGATAACACTCAAATAGACCTTTAATGTCTAGTCTTTATGTGGACGTGACTTTCCATCCTGACTTCAAGCCTAAACCATAAACAGTTCATCTATATATTGTATATAGTCCCTATCCCTATCATGTATTGCCTCTTCACCACGCCTGTGTCTCTTCTACCCCCTCATCACCCAACTCTGATCCATTATCTTCCCCTTATTTAACCATCTTTACCCTCAGTTCCTAACTGGGTAGACACCAAGACCTACCTTCTGCCCCAACAGACCACCATCCAGCTCCTCAGTAAAAGATACCTTCTCGGTCCCCATCTCATGACTCGACAAAGAACTACAACCAAAATGCCTTCTGACTTATGCTTGGTGGCCCCTCTCACCCCCATCAAACCATGGACCGTTGCATGATACCGGAATCAGCTTCAGCAAGACCCCCAGTTCAAGGACACTATAGGGTTCTGTAATGCCTCAAAACATGTCTCAAATTCAACTATCACTTGTTTTCTTTAAATACCTTTTTCTTTTTTTTCTTTTCTTAATTCCAGTTTTATTTATATGTTCTGTTTTAATGTATACATATTTTCGCTATCCTTACCAATTTTGGTGTTGCTTGGTACAAAAAGCCTTGCCTGGGATAAAAGGGCAGATCAAAAACAGACCACAGACTGTGAGTATAACCTGTAATCCTTACCCAGAACAGCACCAGCAATCCAATATGAGACCACACGTTTTTGTATGGGCACAGTAAATAAGGGAAAACCATAGACACAGAAATACGATCTTATCCTCTAGGGATAAGACCACACACTTTTTTTTTGCTTGTTTGTTTGTTTTTTTGTTTTGTTTTTGGTTTTTGGGCCACACCCGGCGGTGCTCAGGGGTTACTCCTGGCTGTCTGCTCAGAAATAGCTCCTGGCAGGCACGGGGGACCATATGGGACACCGGGATTCGAACCAACCACCTTAGGTTCTGGATCGGCTGCTTGCAAGGCAAACGCCGCTGTGCTATCTCTCCAGGCCCAAGACCACACAATTTTTATAACACAAGGGTGCCTCCCGTCCTGGACACGAGTCATGTGGATACAACCCAGTCTCCAGGAGATTGGACAGTGTTAGTTCAACCCCAAACCCCAGATCCCAGATGAAGAACTGATACAGCTCTGGGACACAACACCAGGAACCAACTCCATTGGGAGAATTATAACACCACTCTGGCACCAACTTGTACCAGTTTTAATATGACAACGAGGAGATGACAACTTGACCCAAGACCAGGCTGTCATATCACCTCACCGAACACTAAATGGAACTCAGAAGATGTACTGTCCTTTGAACTGCAAAAAATAAGAGTACCATCTACAGAAAACTGACTTTGACAACCGAGACTGGGTAGAACTTTCCTTGGGACCAATAAGGAAAACCCTACCCTAGACTGTAGCCAAGGACTCTTATTAAAAAAAGGGATTTCTTATTACAGAGGCCCAACTTTGACAACAGAGACTGAGCAGAACCCTTAGCTCCATAATATCCCATACTTCGGCTCAGGGACTGAATGAAAACAGGGAGCATCTGTTACAGAAGACTGAACACAACAACAATGATGGAACAGAACCTCTAGAACCATAAAGACTCTAACCTAGACTCTGTCCTAGGACCTGCACAAATACCAAGACCACTAGCTACAGTGCCTCATTTTCTCACCCACAACTGAGAGGAAAGTTTCCTGACACCACATAAAAAGCCCTTGGGATGAGGTAATGAGTATCTATGGAGCCAGGGGTTGATTCCATGATGGTATGCTTCAAGAATGAAGAAGCCCTGAATCTCGTAGGCCACAGGAATTCCCATTCTCCCCCAGTACTTACTGTGCCTATGCAAAAAAAAAAAAAAAAAAAAAGTGGAGGAAATGCCAAACCCTGCCACTCCAGCACCCCTTCTTTTTCTTGTTTTGTTTTGATTTGTTTGTTTTTTACTTTATTTTCCTTCTTCTTTTTTCTTCCTTTTTCTCTCCTGTGGTTATTATTTGGTGATTTTTTTCTTTTCTTATTAACCGGGTGCTTTTATTTTACTTTATTTTATTTTATTTTATTTTATTTTTCTCTTTATTTTTTTGGTAGTTGCTACCAAATATTTTCTTCCTTTTTTATCCTTTTTGTCTCAAACGACAACAGAATAGATCATCTACAACGAGCTGTAAAGTGGAGACCAGTTATGCTAGTATTCTGGGGGGGGGGAGGAAGAAGATATTGTATTCATGCTGGGAACAGGGTTGGAGGGAGGACAACACTGGTAGTGGGAATGCCCCTCATTCATTGTCACTATGTAACATAGTGAATTCTATGAAGAATTCTGTGAAGAAAAAAATTTGGCTTTCACCTCTCAGTTGGAAGGTTTTTCAATTTCTAGGCACTTCATCATTGGCAGGCATTCTGCTAAATGAATCTTTCAGAGTGAGATTGTGAAAGGAGCATTTTAGGATAAGCATAATTTTTTTTTCTTATTTTATAATTACTTTTCTTTTTTGTAAGAATTTATTCAAGAGACAAAATTGATTAACATAATGAGGTAAACTAACATAACATAATATAGTGACATAGCATAACATATAATATAATTAATATAAGATAATAATACATGTAAGTCAAAGAAAGTTTCTGATTAAAACACAATTTTTTTCACAATGGCTTACATACCTTTCACAGTAGTATTTTAGGTACATATTAACATTGAATCAGGGGAATAGCCATCACCAAATATGTCCTCCCCCATCCCAGTTCCCTTTCTACAGCCCATATACCCCACCATCACCCCACAGGCTGCTAGAGTAGGTGAACCCCTCTTTGTCTGGCTTACTATTAGTGATCATATATCTGTTTGGTCCTGGAACCCTCCCTTGTTTCCCCTCTATTTAAGAGGCAGAGCTAGATATATTGAGGTATGTGGTTTTGTTTGAAGGAAAGAAAAGCAATAGATTGGGGTACAAAATAAAAAAAAGTCAAATACGCTGAAAATGGGTGGAGTCCCTCCAGAGGCTTCCAACCTCAGTTGAGAGAGGATGTGAAAAAGGTAATTGAAACAACACAATAATACAAAAAGAAATATCAAATTAAATAACCAGTGAGCACTACAGCAATAAAGACAGGCACCACACAATAGTCTTGGTTCTGAAATCAAATCATGCTCGAGTGCAAAAAGAAAGAGAAAGATAAGATAAGATAAAATAAAATAATATTGGAGACATCAACTTCAATCTCTACACCAAAATAAAGACGTCAAAAAAATTGATCAATCGATAAAAAAATATGTGGAAAAATGATTGTTTGTGCTTTTTTTCCCCTTTTCTTTTCCCCCTGCATAGGCACAGTAACTATTGGGGATATTACAGAGAGAATTCCCTTGGCCTAGGAGATATAGGGTTTCTCCGCCCCTGAAGTATACTGTCATGGGATTAACTATAGACTCCTTGCATGATCATTTACTCTCCTCTTGTTGCTTTCGTGGTGTATGGAAGACTTCTGCTTTGTCTTGAATGGTAAAATCAGACCTCTGTATCTAGAGATCTTGGTGGCTGTGCAGCTCAAGGATAAGCATAATTTTCACATCTAGAATACAAAGCAATATGGTAGTGAGCACTATAAGAAGTGTCTACCCTACATAACTATCATCGACCATGCCTTTTGTGGTTCCGATCATAAAAAGAAACTGACAGCATAGGCTTTATGATGTAATAGTAATATCGGTTAAATGGAAAAAGAAAAAGAAGTGGAAGAAAGAAAGAAAGAAAGAAAGAAAGAAAGAAAGAAAGAAAGAAAGAAAGAAAGAAAGAAGAAAGAAAAGAAAAGAAGAAAGAAAGAAACAAAGAAAGAAAGAAAGAAAGAGAAAAGAAAGAAGAAAGAAGAAAAGAAAGGAAAAAGAGAAAAAGAAAGAAAGAAAGAAAGAAAGAAGAAAGAAAGAAAGAGAAAGAAAGAAAAAAGAAAGAAAGAAAGAAAGAAAAAGAAAGAAAGAAAGAAAGAAAGAAAAAGAAAGAAAAAGAAACAAAGAAAAAGAAACAAAGAAAGAAACAAAGAAAGAAAGAAACAAAGAAACAAAGAAAGGAAGGAAAGAAGGAAGGAAGAAAGGAAAGAAGGAAAGAAGGAAGGAAGAAAGGAAAGAAGGAAAGAAGGAAGGAAAGAAAGAAAGAAAAAGAAAAAAAAGACAGAAAGAAAGAAAAAGAAAGGGATAATATTAATTTGCCAGAATGTATTCGATGAGTGGGACCTTTAACATAAGGCTGTGGTGCACAATTGCCTGTTTCAGTGGTCTCAATGATAGAAGACATAATCAAAGGGAAATGGTTAAATTGGAGTATTTTATCAAGATATTTTCATAATGAGCACTGTCTATGGCAGGGGTCTCAAACTCGCGGCTCGCAGGCTGTTTGTGGCCCTCCATACAACATTTTGTGGACCATGGCTGGCCTCCAAATATCGCAGTATTTGCAATTATTCACTTACTGAATAATCGCAATAAAAATCGTATTATTAAGAAAAAAATCACATTAAACATTCGCATACACCGATCAGTTCCATTCGGGGTATGTAAATGTCTAATGCGATTTTTTTCTTACTAATGCGATTTTTATTGCGAATATTCGGTAAGTGAATAATCGTGAATACTTTGCACCTAGTGCAGATGTCATTTCCGCTCCTCCTGCCTGTTGTCCCTTGCATTATCAAAGGCCTAAGAAAGAGAAGGGAGAGAAGTTTATTACAGAATTAGATTTTGTCATACCTTCATCATGACTTCATCAAAGCCTGCAGTGAAGAGAAAGATTGATGACGAGCACAGACAATTTCAGGAAAAGTGGGAGATGCAGTATTTCTTTGTCGAGCACAAGGGCATCCCTACATGTCTTATTTGCTCAGAGAAAGTTGCAGTGCACAAGAAATACAACTTGAAATGTCATTATTTAACAAAACATACTGAGGAATGAGCAAAATATCAAGGAAATGGGAAAGCCAAGTGGGTTGCCAGTCTTAAAGCATGTCTAATGAGGCAACAAGATTTCTTTAAGAAAGCAACCAAAGAGAATGTTGCATCAGTCAAAGCTAGTTACATGGTTAGTGAGATGATTGCTAAGGCAGGGAAACCATTCACAGAAGGAGAGTTTGTTAAAAATGCATGTTAAAGGCTGCAGATATTATCTGTCCAAAAAAGAAAGGCCAGTTTAGCAAAATTAGCCTTTCTGCCAACACTGTGGTAAAGCACATTTTTGACATGTCAAGTGACATTTATTATCAACTGTGTGAGAAAGCCAAATGTTTTAATGCATACTCAGTTGCTCTTGACGAGGACACAGATATAACAGACACTGCACAGCTCACAATTTATGTCTGTGGTGTTGATTGCAATTTTGAATTGACAGAGGAGCTGCTCACAATGATTCCAATGCATGGCCAAATAACTGCTAATGAGTTATTTTGGCATCTGTGTGATGCCATTGAGAATGCAGGTTTGCCATGGAAGAGGTTTGTTGGAATAATAACCATTGGAGTGCCATTGATGACAGGGAGAAAAAATGGACTGGTGGCACTTGTTCAAAAAAAAAAACTTGAAGAGGAGGGTGTAGAGAAGGCCATTGCTCTTCACTGCATTATCCATCAGGAGGCCATTTGCAGTAAATGCCTGCCATGTGACAATGAGATGTCTGTTGTTGTGAAATGCATCAATCAAATCAAATCCAGGGGCTTAAAGCACAGGAGGTTCTGTGCTTTTTTAGAGGAAATGGAGTCAGAATATGGAGATGTGCTCTATTTCACCGAGGTACGTTGGCTCAGCAGGGGAAATGTCCTGAAAAGATTTTTTGAGTTGAGAGAAGAAGTGAAAGCCTTCATGGAGAAGGATGGGAATGCTGTTTCTGAGTTGAGTGATCACAAATGGCTCATGGACTTAGCTTTTCTTGTTGACATCACACATAAGCTGAACGTACTAAACAAAATGTTACAAGGCCCAGGGCAGCTTATCAGTGCTGCCTATGACAACGTGAGAGCATTCTCCAAAAAACTTGTGTTATGGAAATCCCAGCTCTCTCAGACAAACCTTTGCCATTTCCCAGCATGCAAGGAACTTGTGGATGCAGGCTACCATTTAGTGGTGAGAAATATGTTGATGCTGTTTTTAAGCTAGAGAAGGAATTTGATCACAGATTTGCAGACTTCAAAAGGCACAGAGCCTTTCCAAATTTTTGTGGACCCCTTTTCCTTTGATATGCAAGATGCTCCTCCTGTGCTTCAAATGGAGCTCATTGACCTGCAATGCAACTCTGATCTCAAAGCCAAGTTCAGGGAGATTAGTGGAAAAGCAGACATGCATGGGCAATTTTTGAGAGAATTGCCCCCCAACTTCCCTGAGCTTTCCCCGAATGTTCAAGAGCATCATGTGCCTTTTTTGGGAGCACATATTTGTGTGAAAAGTTATTCTCCACATTGAACTTCAATAAGTCAAAGTACAGATCTAGACTTAATGATGATCATCTTCAAGCCATACTGAGGGTCTCAACTGCTTCCTCTCTAAAGTCAAATGTGGTTCAGATTTGTGAGAAGTGCTGTCAAGTCTCTGGCAGCAAGGAATAGGCAAAAAATGCCATGTTCAGAAGAACAGTTCATAATCTTCACTCAATGTTCTATTCATGTTCAGAAGAAATAATTAAAACTGTTAATAATGACGTTTGAGGACTTTTTTTTTGGTGAAATCCCTTATGCGGCCCTGCCTCAACCTGACTTTGCCTCCTGCGTACCCCAGGTAAATTGAGTTTGAGACCCCTGGTGTATGGTATCTAATTTGATATGGGGCCAAAATTGCAAAATTAGTGTTTACACCCTATTTCTCCATGAACTACTGTGGACAAAGAAGTTGAAAGTCATTTTATATATAATACAATCAAGACATTAGAATATATTGATAATAAGCACTGCAGCAGGAGTCCCAGGCTTCCAATAATATTCTGCACCTGGTTCTGTGAATAAATACATTAGAAAATTATTATAAGACATTGTAGTGAGGAATTGATTGAAACCCCGTCCACTTTAAAAAGCTGTTTCCACTTTTACCTATCTCTTCATGGTATATAAGATAGTAGAGGCTTTGTGTTTCTCCTCTTCCACCGGATTTAATTGCCTCTCCTTGCTATACCCTGGTACATATGGTGTTTGGAGCTTCTACCATTTAGATGGTTGTGTTTCTTCATGGAATATGATATGCATATATGGTATATATTTTTTTTTCGGTTTTTTGGGACACACCTGTTTGATGCTCAGGGGTTGATCCTGGCTAAGCACTCAAAAATTGCCCCTGGTTGGGGCCCGGAGATAGCACAGCGGCGTTTGCCTTGCAAGCAGCCTATCCAGGACCAAAGGTGGTTGGTTCAAATTCCAGTGTCCCATATGGTCCCCCGTGCCTGCCAGGAGCTATTTCTGAGCAGACAGCCAGGAGTAACCCCTGAGCATAGCCGGGTGTGGCCCAAAAACCAAAAACAAAATTGCCCCTGGTTTGGCGGGGATCATATGGGATGCCAGGGGATCGAACCGTGGTCTTTCCTTGGCTAGCACTTGCAATGCAGACACCTTACATCTAGCCCCACCTTACCGGCCCCAGTATATATTCTAAGTACATGAAATAAGTGCTATGATTCTGTAATTATCCTTCTATTTATGGCTTACTTCATTCAACATAATATTTTCTAGTTCCATCCATGTTGCAGCAAATTGCATGATTGTATTGTTTCTAACTGCCAAATGGTATTCCACTGTTTATAAGTACCAAATCTCCATGATCCACTCATATGTTGTTAGACATCTAGGTTGATTCCAAATCTTGGCTATTGTAGTGAGTGCTGCAGTGAATAGTAATGTGCATACATATTTTTGGATGAATGTCTTTGTATCTTGGGGACAGATGCCTAGGAGTGGGATTGCTGGGTCATATGGCAGCTCAATTCTGAGTTTACTGAGCACCCTCCATACAATTTTCCATAAGAATTGGTCCAGGCAGCATTACCACCAGCAGTGGATGAGAGTTCCTTTCTTAATGCATTACCTCCAGAAGAGATTGGTCTTATTATTTTTGATGTGTGCCATACTCCCTGGTTTGATGTGGTACCTGATCATTGACTTGATCTGGATTTATCTAATGATGAGTGATGGTGAACATGTTTTCATGTATCTATTGGCCACCTGTTTGTCTTCTTCTGAAAAGTTTTTTCTTCCCATTTTTTCTATTCATTTTTCCCCATTTTTCTATGGTTTTATTAGGTTTTGTAGAGCTAACCTTTCTGAGTACTTTGTATATCTAAATATCAACACTATATCTGATTACACTTATTTTTAAATAAGGAAAACAAGAAAAAATATTCCAAAGCAAATGGTGTAGTAAAATATTTAATAAACAATAACACAATAATATTTCATCCATGTTAAGTAAACAGCAGTCTATGTGACATTAAGAATGTGAAAGGAACGTTGCACTGTTGAAGGGGGTGTTCTTTATATGACTGAAACCCAACTACAATCATGACTGTAATCAAGGTGTTTAAATAAAGATATTATTTAAAGAAAGAATCATTATGACTGTCAACAAATGAAGATAGTTTAAGTTTTGAGTACTCTTCTAGTTTTCTTGGAACCTCATGAAATCATCACTGAGTCAGAATTTATGAAGCGCGTTTGCTCACAATCACTGGAATAATTTACTTCACTATCTTAATATACAATAAAATCTTCAGTTTCATCTAAAGCATTTCTAATACCACGTTCTTTGAATGACTGTACAATGACTTCTTCCTTACTGAGTTTCATGATGTTCTCACCCATTCACAAACTTGAGTAATTGTGGGCCTCTTCATTCGTCCAGAAGTGGTCAGATCATAATTACCAGCACTCATCCATTTGTTCCACTTTTCTGGTATAAAAACTTTAAATGGTTTGTTAATGAAAATATTAAGAGGTTGCAACTGGCTGGTAAGACCCCCAGAATTAGGGCTAGATGAGTCTTCACATATTTAAAGCAATTTGTTCTGTTTTCAATATGTGCTCTAAACCAAGCACTAACAAGGCAGTTTTTTTTTTTTCAGAAGCCCTCCAGGACTAATGGACCAAATTATTTCAACCCCATACTCTCATTCCATTTTCATCTATCCATTGTTTCTTATGAATCTGTACAACAGCTCCTCAAGGAATCATTTTTTTTTGTTTTGTTTTGGGGCCACATCTATGACACTCAGGCTTATTGCTGAAATTCAAAAATCGCCCATGGCTTGGGGGACAATATGGGATGCTGGAAGATTGAACCAAGGTACGTCCAGGGTTGGCTGCGTGCAAGGCAAACACCCTACTGCTCTGCTGTCACTCCATCCCCACAAAGATCCCATTTTTACAAACACAACACTCAATAGCTTTTAGTTTGATTTTGTGTATATCGCTGGTATGGGGCTTTTTTTAAAATTCTAACATTTTTGACAAATATGCTTCTGTTATATCTGAACAGTGTTCAAAAATCTATGATTTAACTAGTAGTGGTTGCAATCATGGGATATTCTATTCATTATCAGAACAAAGGAAAGTCTGAATACAGTGGCATCATCTTTCATAACCAAAAAGGGACTCACAATAGGAAAACACAGAGAAATTATGATTCCAACATTAAACAACCATCTATTTTTATCAGGAAATAGAGCCTTCCACATTCGAAGGAGGGAAGACAGTGAGTAGAAACACAAAAAGGAGCTCACTAAAACAAGGATTCTTTGGGTGGCTCTCTTCTCAGCTGAGATTCTGGAGGAAGCATGATTTTGGTGAATGTGTTGGACTCTTTGCTTGTGCCTGTGCAGGAATAAAATCATGGAACCACTAGTCCAGACTATAAGCACTGTACATAAAATTTCAGGGAATGCAATTAATGTGATATATACTGGCACAGAGACATTGACAACGTAGGTTGCATGACAGAACCCCCAGTTTTGTTTACTTATGATGTCTTTCAAGCTCCATGTATTAGATACATACAATATGTGCAGAGGAAAAAATAGATTGCCAAACATGTGGAGGATCCAGGAGAGAGAAACAAATAAAGTGACATACTGTGGTGCTTTGAATTTCAAATGCTTGCAGCAGGAGTCTCTGGGGCTAATCTTGATGGCCTGGAAGACACTCATGAGACAGTAGTTTCCCATGGACACACCCCTGCCCACTCTATCAATATAGGTCAGAAGATGGCATCCTAAATCACTGAAGGACTGTTTGATCCCGAATTCTGCCATTGTTCGGGGGACTCCATTTGAAAAAATGATTAAGGAGTTGGCAATAGTCAGGTGCATGAGAATCAAGTCTATGGACCTCAGCTGTGCTCCAGTGCAGCTAAGGAGCAGATGCGCAGAAAGAAGAGAGAAATTGCCCAATACTCCAATGATAGTCTGTGATAATATGATGGCTCCTACTGTCACATTCATGAAGGGTGTTCTTCCAATCAGTGCACTATCATCTGAGAGATGGCAGCAATTGTTTCCTTGAGAAAGATGGCTCATTACAGACATTTCACCCCAATAGATATTTCTGTGCTGTTGTGGTGTAGCCTAATATCTATTCTTTATTGACTGTTGCTTAATGGGTGAGCCCAAACACGTGGATATTTTCAACTCTGCACTGAGGGTCATTTTTGGAAGGTTCAGGAACCACATATAAGGTCAGTGATAAAATTCTTGATTGACAGTCGACAAGTAAAGTTCCTGAATTACTGTAGTATTGTTCCTGCCCTGTGTGACACTTTACAATGTAGAACAAGATGGAAGCAAATTCTCATGACATTTGTAGGATTGTCAGGAGTTAAATTATGTGCTTGGAACTGGGTGTTAAATCCAGGTAAAAGCAAGAAAACAAGGAAGCAGAAGCATTAACATGAGAATTAATTGAAAATCTCCAGTACTATTAGAAGAGAGAAAGTGAACACTGTACATTTACAGACCTATATTTTCCAATGAATTTTTGAAACAAACTTAATGATATATAATGAATTTATTTAGAAAGTGAAAAATTTTTTCTGGACTTTTAATTAGAATGTATCTCTTAATTAACAGTGAATATAATTTGTACTCTTGAATGAGAAATGTTTTAAAATCAAGAACTAGGGCAGAGGCTGATCCCTGCTTCATGCTTTTTTTCTCACAGCTGCCATCTAGACCTGCAGCTGCCAATGCTGGGCCAACTTTACTCAGAGAAGCCTGCAGAAGACACATCAATGAACATGTACTCACCTTGATCATGAAGGGGAGTGTGAGAAGAAACTAGCCACTCTGCTTTGCTCCTCAATAGTGCACATATTCTATTTAATATATCCAACAGCAATATGTAGAAAACATCACACTATAAGCATGACAATACAGAAACAATGCAGGTGTCCTCTATGCACAGAGAATAAAGATGTGATCTCTGATGACCCAAAACGTGACTACGACCTATTTATTCTCTCAGATAAGGAATTTGGAGAAGATATGTGAAATATTATCACAGAATTTAAAGAAAGCAAAGAATGAGCTAAATGAACTACAAATAAAAATGAAGAGGATAGAGGTCAGAGAGATAGCATGAAGGTAAGGTGTTTGCCTTTCATGGAGAAGATTGGTGGTTCAAATCCTGGGATCCCAGATGGTCTCCCAAGCCTGCCAGGAGCGATTTCTGAGAATATAGCGCCAGGACTAACACCTCAGTGCTGCCGGTGTGACCCAAAAACCAAAAAGAGAGAGAGAGGAAGATAAAAAATAAGAACTAGAAATCTCAAACTGAAATAACTGATCTGAAAAACTTAGTAGACATAATGAAAACATCAATAGAGAGCCTCTTCAAGAGAATACCAGAGGCTGAGGACAGAATCAGCAAATTGGAAGATAAGATGCATAAAATTGTCAAACAATGGAGGAAATTGGAAATAGACTTTAAACAAATGATTAGACCATAGAAAACATCCTCAAATTATTAACAGATGAAAATAGAAGCCTTTGATAAACTAAACAGAAGCAACATAAGAATTATTAGAGTGACAGAGACCCAGGAAGAAAGTCCCCATGAATCAATAGTCAAGGAATCATTACAGAAAATTCCCCAGAGGTAAAGAGTGCAAACAACCAAATACTTCATGCCTTAGGTCTACCAGTTAAAAGCAATCTGAAGAAAGCACCCCAAACACAATCTAGTCACAATGACGAATCCCACAGATAATGTTAGATTACAGAAAGCAGCAAGATCAAAAAGGGACATTACATTCAAAGGATCATTCTTAATATTTACAGCAAACCTGTCACAAGAAACCCTCAAGGTCAGAACAGTGGTGGTATATAGTGACATAACTTACTGAAATGAATGCTTAGTTTAGAATAATTCACCCAGCCAGACTCACATTCAGGTTTGAATACATAGCTTCATAAATAAACAACATCACATAGAATTTATAGACTCAAAATAACATTTAAAGACAAAATAAAAGGTCTAATTTTAAGAAGGGACAGACACATGCACAGCAAACTCTTCCACAAAGATGTCACTTTACCCCATGACTATTATCTCTCTCAATGTTAAGTGCACCATTTAAGATACACAGAGTGGCAAAAGGGATCAAAAATATAAATGCAAGGGCCGGAGAGATAGCATGGAGGTAAGGCGTTTGCCTTTCATGCAGGAGGTCATCGGTTCGAATCCCGGCGCCCCATATGGTCCCCTGTGCCTGCCAGGAGCAATTTCTGAGCCTGGAGCCAGGAATAACCCCTGAGCACTGCCAGGTGTGACCCAAAAACCAAAAAAAAAAAAAAATATATAAATGCAAGATTCTACTGCCTACAAGAATGCATCTGACTAGTCAGAACAAACATAGACTCAAAATCAAGGGTTGGAAGACAATCATCCAAGCAAACAACTCTCTTCAAAAGCTGGGGTGGTCATATTAATATCAGGTAACACAAACTTTAGACTTAAGAAATTATAAGGGACAAAGACAGATATTTGGTAATAATCAAGGTATAAGTACAACAGAAAAAATTCACACTCCTAAACATAAACACTCATAAGCCCAATAAGGGACCAGAAAAAATATCTGAAACAATTGTGGACAAATCTGAAAGAAAGTATCAATACTAACCCAATAATAGTGAGAAACCTCAATACTGCCCTTGATGGATCCATCAGGATTAAACCTAACAAGAATATACTAGTTCTAAAAGGAGAAATGGGAGAAAGTGGTCTAGTAGATGCAAATACGGATCTTCACCTCCCAGAAAACTGGATACAGATTGTTCTCCAAAGCACACGGTTAATTTCCAGGATAAAACACATGCTGGTTCATAAAACATAACTCCATAAAATCACGACGATAAAAATGGTACAGACTAACTTCTAAAACCACAATACAACAAAATTAGAAGTGAACTACAAAGGGACACAAAAGAAAAACCATAATACCTAGAAATTGAACAGCTCACTAGTAAATAACTGAGTCAGAGATGAAATAAAAGTAATTCAAAATAATCCTGAAAACAAATGCAAAATAATACACACATTATTAGAACTTATAGGACATAGCAAAAGCGATTCTATGAGGAAAGATTATAGCTTTGCAGGCACTCACGAGGATGGAAGGAGTCTGCATAAATAACTTAATGACACAGCTTATAAACTTAGAAATTGATCAACAAAAGAAACCAAGAATAGGTAGACAGAAGGAAATAACAAAGCTTAGAGCAGAAATCAATGAAGTGAAGATACAAAGAAAAATCTGAACGATCTATTAAAAGAAAATTTGTTTTTTTTTAAATTAACAAGATCGACAAACCATTAGCAAAACTCACAAAGAAAGATAGAGAGAAACTTAACAAACCAATTAGAAATGCAAAAATGGAGATCGCCCTGATATCAAAAGCAGACAGAGATGCTACAAAAAAAGAAAATTATAGAAATTATCTCTGATGAAAATAGATGCAAATATAGTCAACAAAATTCTAGCAAATACTATTGAAGGCCTCATCAAGAAGGTCATACACCATGGCCATGTAGGTTTCATTTCAGAGATGAAAGAAGGTTTTAACACATGTAAATCAATCAAATCAATCAACAAAAAATATAAAAACCATGATTATATTAATAGATGCAGAAGCATTTTATGAAGCCAAAAATCCATTCATGATAAGAACTCTGAGCAAGATGGGAATAGAAGAAAATTTTCTCAATATAGTCAAGGCCTTTTACAACAAGCTAATGGTAAATACTATACTCAATGTAATAAAACTGAAAGCCTTTCCTCTAAAATCTAGTACAAAATAAGGCTGCCTTTCCTTGCCACTCCTATTTAATATAGTACAGAAAGTACTTGCCATAGCAATTAGGCAAGAAAAAGATATCAAAGGAATCCAGATAGAAAAGGAAGAAATCAATCTTTCACTGTTTGCAGATGATATGTTACCAGGTTAAGAAAACCCTAAAGACTCTACCAAAAAGCTTCTAGAAAAAATAGATTTATATAGCAAAGTGGCAGACTACAAAATTAACAAGTAAAAATCAATGGTCTTCTTATACATAATAATATAAAAGAAATGGACATTAAAATTCCCATTTTTTTGCCTTCTAGACATATATATTCATTGCAGCTCTATTTACAATAGCCAGAATCTGAAAACAATCAAGATGCTCTTCAACAGAGGAATTCCTAAAGAAACTGTGCTTCCTATGCACAATGGAATATTATGCAGCCTTCTAGAGAGATGAAGTCATGAAATTTTCCTATAGATGGATGAACATGGAAACTGAGTGAAATAAGTCAGAGGGAAAGAGTCACAGAATAGCCTCATTCATCTATGGGTTTTATGAAAAATAAAATATATTTTAATAATGCCCAGAGACTATAGAGTTGAGGGCCAGAAGGACAAACTCATTATATGAACCTCACCATTAAGAGTGGTGAGTGCCGTTAGAGAAATAACTACATAATATATAATAATGTATATAATATAATAACTATAATGACAATGTTAATAACCGAGAGAAGTAGAATGTCTCAAATACAGGGAGGGAGTGAGGGAGGAGGAAAATGGGGACATTGGTTGTGGGAATGTTGCACCGGTAAAAGGAGGATGTTCTTTTTAAGACTGAAACCCAGCAACATGGTACTGTAATAAACACAGACCATAAACTCAATGAAATAGATTTGAATATTCAGAGACTATTCCCTACATACATAAAATTCCCTACATCCCTACAATTCCCAAATCAATTCATCATTGATAAAGTTGCAAGAATCAGAAAATGGAACAAGGAATCCCTTCTCTACAAGTGGTGTTGGAATCACTGTTCAACCATATGCAAAAACTCCACCTCAGATATCTAACATTATGCACAAACGTTAAACCCAAATGTATTAAAGACATTAATATCAGACCTAGAACCATAAGGTATGTAGAATACGTAAGTAAAACACTCCATGACATTGAGACTAAAGGTATCTGCAAGTAATTGGAAATAGAGATAAACAAATGATACTACATTAAATTGAGAAGCTTCTGCACCTCAAAGGAAATAGTGACTAGGACAAAAAGGCCACTCACAGAATGGGAGAAACTATTCAACCAATACTCATCTGATAATATACAATGTACTGATACAACTTAACAAGAAAAAGCATCAAACCAAAACTGGGGAGAAGAAATAAACAGACACCTCCTCAAGGAAGAAATATGAATGGCCAAAAGGTACAAAAATGCTTTACATCTCTACTCATCATGGAGATGCAAATCAAACAACAGTGAGGTACTATCTCTGTTTTTTTTTTTGTTTTGTTTTGTTTTGTTTTTGGTTTTTGGGCCTCACCCGGTGATGCTCAGGGGTTACTCCTGGCTATGCGTTCAAAAGTCGCTCCTGGCTTGGGGGACCATATGGGATGCCAGGGGATCGAACCGCAGTCCATCCTAGGCTAGCGTAGGCAAGGCAGGCACCTTACCTCTAGCGCCACTGCCCGGCCCCATGAGGTACTATCTCATGTCACATAGACTGGCATACATCACAACGAACAAGAACAATAAGTGCTGGTGAGGATGTGAGGAGAAAGGAACTCTCATTCACTGCTGGTGGGAATGCCATCTAGTCCAGCCTTTATGGAAAACAATATGGAGATTCCTCAGAAAACTGGAAATTGAGCTCTCATATGATCCAGCAATAAAACTCCTAGGGATATACCCTGCGAGCACAAAAAACACAATACAAAAATGCCTTCTGAACACCTATAGTCATTGCAGTTTTATTACATTAGCCAGAATTTGGAAACAACACAGATGCCCAACAACAGATGAGTCACTAAAGAAACTGTGGAAGCACAATGGAATACTATGCAGTCGTCAAACAAATAAAGTCGTGAAATTTTTCTATGCATGGATGGACAAGAAACTATTATGCTCAGTGAAATGAGTCAGAAAAAGAAAGATAAACATAGGATAGGCTCACTCACCTCTGGGATTTAAGAACAATAAAAGGTAATATGACAATAATACCCAGAGACAATAGAGATGAGGACTAAAGGGACTGGTCCAAAATATGAAGCTTACCACATAGAGTGGTGAGTGCAGTTAGATAAATAACTACACTTACAATTATCATAGCAATGGTTTCATGACAATAGTGAGTGAGATAAATAGAATGCCTGACTTGAAGTCAGGCAGGGGTGAAGGAGGAGGGATATAGGGGGCATCAGTGATGGGAATTTTGCATTGGTGAAGAGTGGGCTACTTTATATTATTGAATCCCAACTTCAAACATGTTTGTAATCATAGTTCTTAAATAAGGATATACAAATAAATAAAAATAAAATCAAGAAGTAATTTTCATCCAACTAGACATAATGACTTGGAGGATGAGAGAAATCAAAAAGAAAAAGTGTGACAGAGATTGGAGGAGTGCAATCAGAGAGGCAAGAAAGGAGAGGGAACAAGAGAGCAAATGGGTTTTTAAAATGAATCAACTATTCTTTTCTTTTGGGGTGTGCAGCCAGTGACGCTCAGGGGTTACTTCTAACTGCTCAAAAATCGCTCTTGGCTTGGGGTACCATATGGGATACTGAGGAATAAACCCAGGTTTGTGCAAGGCAAAAACCCCACTGCTGTCCTATTTATCTGGCTCTAACTATTTTCTCTTTTGTCTGCTATAGATTATGTTCAGGTGCTCAGCGTTTACTTCTGGCTCTACAATCATAAATCACCCTGAGTCATTTTGATGGATCTAGTGATGAAGGGGTTGAATCAGGGTTGATGTGAGTAGAATGGGGTAAAAGCAATGTTCAAATGGGACCCCAATGACCAAGAACCCAAAAGTGATGCTTTGCTCCCCACCCTCTCAGCACCTTGAAGATCAAATAGCTGAGTGGACAATGGGCTTTGCTATAGAAATTTATTCTGAGTAGTAAGATGACTAAATTATTTCATTAACAAACAGAGAGCCTTGCAGAGAGGGGCTGATAATACCTTAAAAACACAGTAGGAATGATTTTGGAGGAACTTACAATAAAATGAACCATTCATTCTGATCAAAGTTCAGCAAGCAGAACAGCTTGCTGCTAGATAAGTTTTCTTCCTTGATTGGCTAAGTTCAATAAGGAAAAAAAGCCTTCCTCTTGGATAACTGGTTCCACCATGAATTATGAAGAGAGTTTTTCAGGATATAGACTTGAGTGACCGAGAAGTTGATTGCATGAAAATCTGCAACTCAGGGTTCAAAGCAAAAGGTTGTCAGTGATTTTAGTTTTGAGCATAGGGTTTCTGAATCTAAGAGCTACTGCCTGATTTGATGAATGAGACTGATTTTCTGATATTTTTAGATAGTTTTAAAACCAATTCTCAAAGTAATAAAACAAAACCTCATGTGAGATGAAACCAAATGTAGAAGCAAGGAACTTCTCAACACTGCTTGAATATTCCCTCCTATTCAACTCCTGTGACCTTCAGTATAGGAGAAGAATAATCATGGTTCCAATATCACCATCCGACTTCATGGTCAGAGTCTGCTCTGTAGGCATCTTTGTCACTTGGCTTCAGAGATGATACTGAAGTCCTGGGAGAATTTAGATCCTGCCTCTGATTAGCTCAAACCTATCTTCTGCACCACCTTCCCTTTTAGGCTCAAACTCACAGTTATTAAAATTCCATTTAACTTTGTAAACGAGAAAAAAGGAAGCCGAGTTGACTTCATGCTACTGTTTCCTGTAATGCCAACCCGAGTTCTAAAGGCTAAGGGTAACTGTGGACACACCCATGAGCGCTGTGTTGACAGAAAGCCAATATGATAAAAAAAAAAAAAAGCATCATGGAACCTCATTCACTTCAAAGCTCTTCTCTTGGAATTAAAATATGCTATAAACATGAGTTCAGGTACTTACTCCTCCCACCTAAAATAACATCAATCCATATGAGCAAGTTGTCCATACAACACACACAGCTCACTTGCGTATCCATCTTCCTATGTTTTCATAATGGTCTGGAAGACAAACTAGAGACAGGTGGTAACAATGGGCACACTCCTTTCCACTCTGAAAATAGGAGAGTTGAATATTATCTCACAGAAGACGTGTTAAACTCAAAAGCTGCCCTTGTTTGGGGATTCCTTTGGAGACAATAGCCTAAGAGTTGGACCAAAGAGTTGGACAGAGTCAGGTGCATGAAGATCAAGTGTATGGTTCTCATCTGATCGTCAGTGCATTTAAAAAACAGGTAATGCCAGAGAAGAGGGAAATTTCCGAGTGTTCTCAGCTGAGTCTCTGCAAAGATGATCCCTCCTGATGTGACACCCCTTATGGGTAATACTCCACTGTGGACACTGTTATCTGAGGACAGCAATCATTCCTTCCTGTAAGAAGGCTCACTACAGACATTTGACCCCAAGATAAAGTTTGTTTTTGTGGTGCCATCTGGTTTCCCTAAAACCAAAGGATGCGTTCTTTTGAGAAATTAATTGCATTCTATGCCTACATTTGGCACTGCACTGAAGTATTCCTTTAGAGGGGTCAGGAATGTAAATATTCCAATATACCAAAAGAGGGCCACAATGTACAAATATAGAGCCATATTCACTGTAGAATAATTCTTGCCCTGCTTAAGTTTGAAAAGTAAATAATCAACTCATTTAAAAGACTGAATTATTAAGCAATTAATGATTCTGTAAATGACAAAGCTTTAAGATAGCTAAGAAAGAACAAAAAAGTTAATTTAATACAGTTTGCAGAAATCTATATGAATGCAGTTTTAAATTTAACTTCAAGGTATACAAAAAGATTTTCAAAAGGACAGAGATCATTATACCTGCATTTTATATCATATAAATATATACTTATATATTTATAATCAACATATTTATATTAAACATATATTAAATATATATTAATATATTATACTTATGTTAAACATATATAAACATATATATTTATATCTAATAATATAAATTATTTATTTATTTATTTTGGTTCTGAGGCCAAAGCTAGCAATATTGAAGTTTTTCTGCTAGTTCTGCACTCATACACCTGCATTTTTAACTAGAAGATAATTTATAAATGAAGAAGTGTATTAACATCAAGCACTAGTCCTCTTCAGTTCAAAAAACAGAGGTTGAAGAAAATCAGGAGAAAACAATGGTGGGGTGATAGTGAGAGGGGGAGGAGGCAATGCAGACAGAGGAAAGAAGAACATGTGACTTACCTATTACTGAACATATGGGTGTGAGGCTGTCAGGAAATTCAGTGCAATATTATCACTGATCAGTTATTGTGGCTCTTCTTATATTGTTCCATTGATCCCAACAATAGACAGAACAACAACTGTAGAAACTCACATTGGCGAGTCTGGCTGTGGGGAGTTGGAATCTCAGTAAACTTACAGCAGAGACTTTCTGTGGCTCCTACACAGAATTCTCAGGGTTATCAGTGTCCTGGATGCAACTATGACCAGTTTGCAGACAGCAAGTCAATTCACCTCAAATCTGCCCTTTGTGCTCTCCCCATTCCCACATTAGAGAAGACTAAATCAAAAGATCAATTGGTTTTGATGACTCATCCTTTCATCTGTCTTAGTATGCTTTTATGCCTGAAACATTTCTCCCCTTACTGGCATATATCCATCACATGAACCATAAGCAATAAACACAGATTTTCACTGAGGCATGTCATCTGTGATTATAAATGCATGGTGTGTCTAGAAAAATAAAAACAATTCATATCTAAGGAAAATCAAAGAATCTAATTACGTATATGTTTCTCCAATGATGTACTCATTTGTTGTTGTTTGTTTGGGGGGGCATATATCACTTGCTCTCAGGGTTTACTCTTGGTTCTGTGCTCAGGAATCTCTACTGGATTTGCTTCAGGGGACTATATGGTATACCTGAGATCAAAGCTGGATCAGTTAAGTCCAAGGCAAGTGCCTAGACGATTTACTTTGACCCTAGGATGCACCATTTTTATGCTTTTACTCAGTATTTGAAATGGAGCATGGGAGTGCTCTGACCACCACTCTAATTGCATTGTACATTTTAAACATGATTCCTGCTCTGCAGGGAAGGAGATAAATTTTGCTAAGGACAAAAGTTGTCACTTAAACGAATCATTGCATCTCTACTGAGACTGTGGCTCATAACCTCTCTCTGTGAAGATCACAAGTTTTAACAGGAGCACCAGGGACTGGTGGAGAGTCTGGGAAGTTTATCCCATTCTAGGCTCAGCTCACTTCAGCTGTTGAACAATTATTCTCTCTCCCTCTGTGGCTCTAGCTCTAAATCTGTTTCTGCCCCAGCCATTAGCACTTACTCAGTCTTCTTTTCCTCGTTGGGTTCTGCCTTTCATGTTGACATGCAGAGCAGCTGTGGGCACTTCTTGTTGCCAGGAGAGCAGGATCAATAACTCCTGTAAACTTTATTGTACCAAGTGACTGTGGTAAAGAGGTGATGAGACCTGATATAGACTTTTGGGCAGTGACATCACCTCCCAGAACTGCAATTATCACTTCCCCTAAAGTGGAAAAGATAGGAGAAGCCTTGGGACCTGAGACATTTTAGGAAAATTTTTTTATATATTTTATTTAAACACCTTGATTACATTCTTGATTGTGTTTGGGTTTCAGTCATGTAAAGAACACCACCATCACCAGTGCAACATTCCCATCACCACTGTCCCAAATCTCCCTCCTTTCCACCCGACCCCAACCTGTACTCTAGATAGGCTATCCATTTCCCTCATACATTCTTATTATTAGGATAGTTCAAAATGTAGTTAAAACTAGAAGGTAGTTAATAGAATGGGAAAAATTTTGCACTCAACATATCAAATAAAGGGTTGATATCTAGGATATACAAAGCACTCAGAAAGGTGAGTTCCAAAAATCTAATAAAGCCATAGAAAAATGGTGAGAAGAAATGAATAGACACTTCTCCAAGGAAGACCAAAAGATGGCCAATAGACACATGAAAACATGCTTACCTTAACTCATCATTAGGGAAATCTAAATCAAGACAACAATGAGGTATCACCTTACATCAGTGAGGATGGCACACATAAAAAATAACGAGACCAATCTCTGTTGGCAGAGATATGGTAAGAAACTCTCATTTACTGCTAATGGGAATGCTGCCCGATTCAACTCCTATGGAAAACAGTATGAAGGGTGCTAGTAAATTCAGAATTGAGTTGCCATATGACCCAGAGATCGCACTCCTAGGTATCTATCTCCAAGATGGAAGGACATTCATCCCCAAGTATATATGCACTTTGCTAGTTATCGCACCACTCAGAACAATAGCCAAAATTTAGAAAGAACCTCGATGTCCAACAACAGATGAGTGGATCATGAAGATGTGGTACTTATACACAAATGAATATTACATAGCACCCAGAAACAATACAATCATGGATTTCTCAGCAACATGGATGAATCTTGAAAATGTCATGTTAAACAAAGTAAGTCAGAAGAAGAAAAGATAAATACAGAATATAGCACTTATCTGAGGTATTTAGAATATATAATATATATACATATAATACTTCATGAAAAACCACAATGATATAATGGGCAGAAACTCCTAACATTGTAGGTGTCAGCATATAGCGAGAAATAGTCTCAAATTAAGTGGAAGAGGGTCAACACAAAGCCTTGACTATCCATTGTACCATAATGATACCAGCAACAACAGAAACACCGGTTTAGAGGGAATGGGTAAGTAATCAACCTCTAACTACAAAGGGCTATAATAATATCCTAACATATTTATTCACAGAAGCAGGTTCAAAATATGACTGGAAGCCAGGGACTCCCGCTGTTTACTAACTATATGTTTTAATGCCTTAATTTTATCAGGCACATAATAACCCTTCAGCTTCTTTGTACACAGTGGTTCTAGGAAACAGGGTGGAAACCCTAATTTTAGGCCTCTATGCTCAATTATACTAGATACCATATACAGTGCCTATTATGACAATGTCTTGATAAAATATTCCAATTTACCCATCTTCTTTTGTTATGTCTTCTATTAGGACCTAAATCATATGATCACTCAGACCATGAAACAGTCAATGACACACCACAGGTCCCACTCATCGAATATGCTTTTGCAAATTACCACCTTTTCTTCTTCTTCTTCTTCTTCTTCTTCTTCTTCTTCTTCTTCTTCTTCTTCTTCTTCTTCTTCTTCTTCTTCTTCTTCTTCTCCTTCTTCTTCTCCTTCTTCTTCTTCTTCTTCTTCTTCTTCTTCTTCTTCTTCTTCTTCTTCTCCTCCTCCTCCTCCTCCTCCTCCTTCTTCTTCCTCCTCCTCCTTCTCTTCTTTTTCTTCTTCTTTTCTTCTGTCTTCTTCTATTTCTTCTCTTTTTTCCCTTTTTCCCTTTCTACATCTTACCTTCTTTCCCTCCTTCATCCTCATCAACTCAATCTATATTACATAAAGCCCACATTAGCATAAGATGTGGCAGACAAAACTTCATAGGGTAGACACCTGTTATAGTCCCCTCTGCCATATTATTCTAGACATAAAAACTATACTTATCCTAATATTCTCCGGCCACTATCTAACCCTGAATCTTTCACTTAGCAAAGCTCAACTCCATCATTAATGATGTGTCCAGATATTAAAAAATCTTTCAACTCTGATGCACAGGGCCAATTTATTTTTAACTAATTTTTACTGTATTTTCTTGTCTATCTTTTCTCTTCTCTCTTCTCTTCTGTTTTTCTATTCTTTCTCTCCTAATCTATATCTTAGCTAATAAATTATCTTTTTATTTTGGTTTTTGGGTCACACCCAGCAGCGCTCAGGGTTACTCCTGGTTCTATGCTCAGAAATCACTCCGAGAGGCTCTGGGGATCATATGGGATGCCAGGATTTGAACCACCGTCCTTCTGCATGCTATCTCTTCGGCCCCAATTTATCTTTTATTAATTCAAGTATTTCTTAAAAAAATAAAAACCATTCTATGAGGGTCAGGCCACCATCAACAACTTAATAACAGATCTCTAAGTTTGTAGACAGGGACTCCTCTCTGATTGCCAAACTTAAAGTTGTGAACAATCCATGCCTACAGTATATATAGCCCCTCTTATATATTATTCCCCTCCCCCCTTCAGACATCTTCTGTCCTTTCATGCTTCAATCCTGAGCTATTATCCCTCCTTATTTAACCTTCTTTACTCTCAGTTCTTAACACAATACGTACTGAGACTGACCTCCTGCCCAATAAACCACCACCCAGCTCCCAAAGCAAAAGTTCCAAATCTCAAGCCCCAGCAAGAAACTACAACCAACACTCCTGCTGACTCATGCTATGTGGCCCTTCTCCTCAAACCCTTCCCCCCCAAATGTGGACTTTTGCATGCTTCTGGACTTAGCTACAGAAGAAACCCCAGCTCAAGGACACTACCTGATCCCTTACTGTTGCAAATCATTTCTCAAATTTAACAGGATCACAGTGTGAGATGAAAATGTGCCCTGGAGTTCACCCCCCCACAAGAATATCTCAAAAGACTTAATGGGGATGCCTAAATTTCATTTGTATGTTGAATAACTCTATAATATTATCTCCTAGTCAGTTTACTCCCAAAGGTAAAGGTAGATTCCTCCACTGTTTATTCTCTTTTATTACTTTTTTCAAATTTATTTATATTTATTTCATATATAATTAATAATATAATTATATATAATATATGATTTATTTTCTTAACCTCACCTGATTTGGTTCTGCTTGGCACAAAAACCTACAAGAAAAAGTTTTGCCTGAGATAAAATCTCAGGTCAAAACCAGGGCACAGAGATTGTGAAGCCTGTCATTCTTACCTCAAATGAACCAGCAATATAATATGTCACCATCCCCTTTTGCACAGGCACTCTAAAAATGAGGAAATCCTATGCACAGAAATAAGCTTTTATCTACTTGGGATAAGAAAAAAACCAATACATTTTATAATACAGGGGTGCTTCACACCCTGTATCATGCTCTTAGACTCATTGGGATTTGACAGCGACTGTCAAATCCAGAACCCCAGATACCAGAAATAGAACAGACACGGTTTCAAGCAACAGCACCAGGAACCAAACTCCTCCCTGAGAAATTCTTAATACTGTTCTGGCACCAACTTGCACCAGTTTTGATATGACATCCTGACATGAGGAAATGGCAACAACTTGATCTAAGAGAGGGTTGCTTTATCTCATCACCTAACGGTCTGATGAAATCAGAAGACATGTCATCCTTTCCTCTGCAAAAACCAAGATCACTAACTACAGAAGACTGATTTTGACAAACAAGACGGCCTATCCCAGAACCTATCATGGGACCAATAAGAAAGATCCTAGCCTTGGTCTCGGCCAAGGATTCATACAAAAACCAAGGTCTCTAAATCCAGAGGTCTGATTTTGACAACTGCTACTGAGAAGAACTTCTGGAATCATACTGAAAGACTTTATCCTAGGCTTTATCTTAGGATCTGAGCAAAAACAAAGACTAATTACGAAAGACTTATTACAAAAACAGTGATGGAACAGAACTTCTAGAACCGTAAAGACCCTATTCTAGCCTTTGTCCTATGACCTACATAAATATCAAGATAACTAGCTACAGTGGCCTGATATTATCATCCACAACTGAGCAAAAAATTTTCGAGCATCATAAAAAGACCTTGGGGTGTGAAAATGAGTGTGTATGTAGACTGTAGTAGATCCCATGACTGCATACTCAAAGGCGGAGAAAGCCTGTATTTGTTAGGCCATGGGAATTCCCTGACTGATTTCCCCAATACTTATTGTGCTTGTGCAAAAAAAAAAAAAAAAAAAAAAAAGCACAAAGCCTTACCACACCATTTTTTCTTTTTCTTCTCTTTTCTATCTTTCTTCTTTCTTTATTATTTCAATTTTATTTACTTTCATTCTCGTGGTTATATGATGGTGGTGGTTTTTAGTAGTTGGGTTTCTTTTTTTCTTTGTTTCTGTTTTTGTTCTGTTTTGTTTTTCCTATTTTCCTTTCTTCTTTTAAATTGATATAAACTCTAAAAGAAATACACACAATGGAATATTATGCAGCTGTCAGGAGAGATGAAGTCATGAAATTTTCCTATACATGGATTTACATGGAATCTATTATGCTGAGTAAAATAAGTCAGAGAGAAAGAGAAAGACTGTGAATGGTCTGACCCATCTATGGGTTTTAAGAAAAATGAAAGACATTTCTCAATAATTTTTAGAGACAAAAGAGAGGAGGGCTGGATATTACAGCCGACCTCATGAATCTCACCCCAAAGAGTGATGAGTTTAGTTAGAGAAATAACCATATAGCGAACTATCTTAACAATGAGAATATATGAGGGTAGTAGAAAGCCTGTCTAGAGTACAGGTAGGGCCGGGGAGGGGAGGAGAAATATTTGGGTCATTGGTGATGGGAATGTTGTACTGGTGATGGGGGGGGGTGTCATCTTATATGACTGAAACCCAACCACAACCATGTTTGTAACCAAGGTGTTTAAATAAAAAATATTAAAAAAAGAGACAAACCTAAACCACAAACATCCCATACCCATACCCTATATAACCCCTCCCTATTCCCTCTCTCCCCTTCAGAAATCCGACTATCCCTTCATCCCTCAATCCCATCCCCAATATCCCCACCATATTATACTTTTTCACCCTCAATTCTTAATCCATTAGGCATCAAGATTGACCTCCTTCCCCAACGAATCAGTACCCAGCACCCAAGTGAAGAGACACCCCACTCAAACTCACACCTCGTTCCTGGCAAGAAAATATAACCAACACCCCAACTGACTCATGCCATGTGGCCCTCCTAATCACTTCTCCCTAATGTGGACTGTGGCTTGATACCAGACATAGCTCCAAAAGGACCCCCACTGCAAGAACTCTACCCAAGACCTCCCTGCCTGGAGCCCACACCCCACAAGGAAATCTCAAAAGACAATGGGAAGCCTATACTTTCATCATAAGTATAGAATTAAATAACACTACCTCTTATCCTGTTTTCCCCAAATGTAATATTCTGTATCACTTTTTCCCTTTTTCTTTTTTTTTCTTGTTGTTTGTTTGCTTGTTTTTTTATTTGTTTTCTTTTAGCTTTTGTTTATTGATTTGATTTTGTTTTTGCTTCTATTGGGTCACACCTGGCAGCACTCAGAGGGGTGCTCCTGGCTCTATGCTCTGAGGCTGCCCCTGGTGGTCTCGGGGGACCATGTGGGATGCCGGGATTTGAGCAAAACGTCCTTCTGCAGGAAGGACAGATGCATTGCCTCCATGCTATCTCTCCTGGCCCCTCTTTATTTCCTTTAATTATGTCTTTTATTTAATCTATTTTAAAAAAGAATATTTTTTCTTTAGATATGTGTGAGCATATATATTTTTAGATTTTGCCATATGTCTATTTTTCTTCTCTCTCCACCCCCAAATCCACCAGCAATATAATGTAGCACCACTTCTTCCTGCAAAGGCATATTAAAAAGTGGAAACTTTTACATGTAAAAGCAAGCTCTTAGCTATTGGTATAAAAACTCATACTTCTTTACAACACAGGGGCATTCTCTAACCCTGAACATATGTCATGTGGAACCAACTTAGATCTCAGGGAATTAGGCACCGACCATCCAGCCTTCACTCCTGGGTCCCCAGACAGAAACAACAGAGTTCTCCACAACAGCTCCAGGAACCAAATCTCCTCCAGGACATCATAATGTCTGCTCTGACACCAACATGTGCCAGTTCTAAATTGATAACCTGACAATGAGGAAATGGGAAACAACTTGATCTAAGAGCAAATTGTCCTTCCTCACCAGCTAACGATAAGACAAAATCAGAAGATGTGTCACCCTTTGATCTGTGTAAAAGCCAAGATCGCTATCTACAGATGACTGGTTGTCACAACCAGGACTGGACAGTATGCATCCCGGGGAACAACAACAACAACAAAAATCCTCTAGCTTAGCTTTTGGTCTACGAATCTCTTCAACAATTCCAGGATCTGATCTCCAAATCCAGAGTTCTGACTGAGTACAATGGCAACTGAACGGGTCTTCCAGAAACATATTGAAAGGACTATCACAGGCTCCATCGTAAGAGTAGCATAAAGACCAAGACCACCAACTACAGAAGAAGGATTAGAACGGACACTGAAGAAGCAGAAACTACTAGAACCACAAAGAAAGACTTCATCATAAGCTTCATTCCTTGAACTGTACAGACACCAAGATCTCTAGATACAGAGGTCTGATATTACCATCCATGACGAAGCAGAAGTCTTCCATACGCCACAAAATCACTGAGGGGAGAGTAAATGATCATGCAAGGAGTCTATAGTTAATCCCATGACAGTATACTTCAGAGGTGGAGAAACCCTGTATCTCCTAGGTCAAGGGGAATTCCCTCTATAATATCCCCAATAGTTACTGTGCCTATGCAGGGGGGAAAAAAGCACAAAATAATCATTTTATCCTCATATATTTATTTATTGATTTTTTGACTTCTTTATTTTGTTGTAGATATTGAAGTTGATGTCTCCAATTTTATTTTATTTTATTTTATCTTTATCTTTCTTCTTGCACTCTGGACCGAGACTATTGTGTGGTGCTTGTCTTTATGCTGTAGTGCTCACTGGATATTTAATATGATATTTCTTTCTGTATTGTTGTGTTTCAATTACCTTTTTCATGTCCTCTCTAACTGAGGTTGAAAGCCTCTAGAAGGACTCTGCTCATTTTTAGTTTATTTGTTTTTTTCTATTTGATTTTTTTACCCCATTCTATTGCTTTTCTTTTCTTCAAATAAAACCACATAACTCGAATTATCTAACTTTGCCTTTCAAATAGGGTGGGGGAAAACAAGAGAGGGTACCAGGACTAAACAAATATATGATCACTAATAGTAAGCTAGACAAAGAGGGGACCACCTACTCTAGCAGCCCGGGGGATGATGATGGGGGATATGGGTTGCAGGAAGGGAACGGGGATCGGGGGAAGACAAATTTGGTGATAGGGTTATTCCCCTAATTCAATGTTAATATATACCTAAAATACTACTGTGAATGATATGTAAGCAACTATGATTCAAAATAGAAAATTAAAAAACTGATAAGTATATACAAAATATACACTTTTGTTGTGGCTTTGATCAAATAATTTCCTAGTCACCATCAAAGTAAAGATAGTTTTGAAACAGTTCGGTCTGGTCGTATTATCAGAAAGGGGCTCACAGTAGGAAAGCACAGAGAAATGAAATCTGCAATATTACACAACACTTGATTTTGATTTTACTTAGAGCCAGCACATACTCAAGAGAGAGGAGGGTGTGTAAAAACACACAAAGGCACTCACCCAGAACAAGGATTCTTTGGGTGACTAGTCTCAGCTGAGGATCTGGAGGATACATGATTGCTGTGAATGTGTTGGACTCTTTGCTTGTGTCTTTGCAGGAAGAGAATCAATAGAGCCACTGGCCCAGACTATGAGCACTGAAGAAGGGAATGCAATCAATGCAGTACAGACTTGGAACAGAAATATTCTCATTGTAGTCCATATAACAGTTTCTGCTTTCTATTTTATATGTGATTTTTTCCATGCTCCATTTGGTAGACATATACGAATATATGCAGAGAAAAAAACAGATAAATAACCATGTAGAAGATCCAATAGAGAGAAATTGAAATGTTGACATAATGAGGAGCTTTGACTTTCAGAACTCTGCAGCAAGAGTCTATGGGGCTGATTGTAATGCCTGGAAGACAAACAAGAGGCAAGTGGTACCAATGGACACACCCCTTCCCACACTCTGAAGATATAAAATAAAGTGGCATCCTAAATCACTGAAGACATTGTTTCAGCCCAAAAGCTGCCATAGTCCTGGGGGATTCCTTTGGAGACAATGACCAAAGAGTGGACAGAGTCAGGTGCATAAAGATCAAGTCTATGGGTCTCACTTGGACCCTCAGTGCAGTTAAGCCAGCGTCTAATGGCAGGGAGAAGAGGAGATTCTCCAATGCTCCCAGAAAGTCTCTGCTAAGATGATCCTTCCGGCTGTCACATACCTGATGGATATTACTTCAGTCTGAATACTGTCATTCTGAGAGAGGGCAGCAATCATTCACTTCCTGTAAGAAGGCTCATTGCAGACATTTGTCCCCAAGATAAGCCTTTGCTTTTGCGGTCTTGTTGGATTTCGCCTAAAACCAAATCATGACAAATTGTATGAGAATCCATTTGCATTATATGCCCACTTTCAGAGCTTCACATAAGTATTACTTTTAGAGTGATCAGGAATGTAGAGTTTATCATGGAATCAAACCAAGTCCACAATGTACAAGCCAAGAGGACAAAATCACTGTTGATTAATTTCTACTCCTGCATACGTTTGAAAATTAAATAATCAATCTCATTTAAAACACTGAATACTTTTGCTAAATTGCAATTATATACAAATTTAATGAAAAATAAAACAAGAAAAATTTAAAAACCTGTACAAATGAAATTTAATATAATAGATTTCTAAAATTTGAAGGTATATACAAAAGATTTTTTATAGGAAAGAGAGCATTATACCTGCATTTTGTATCGGGATACGTCTCTTAATTAGAAGACAATTTAGAATTGAGAAATGCATTAAAATCAGTCTCATTAATTCAGACAAAAAGACTCAGATGTTGAGGGAAACCAGGAAGAAACAGGGGTTGGAGAAAGAGGAAGAAGTGGGAGGAGGCAAAGCAGAGGAAGAAGAACGTTGATCAACCCAATACTGAAATCAATGAGTGTTTGGCTGACAGAACATTCTGCACAATAGTCCAGACATGACAACAATGGTACAAACTCACGTTGGGGAATCCAGCAGCGGGAAAATGGAAACCCCTGTAGGCTTGCAGCAGAGATGTTCTGTGGCTATTACACAGAGTTCTCGGGGAATGAGAATGTTATTAGATGCACCTGCTCCTGCTGTGGGGACAGAAAGTTAATAGGACTCAGCAGACTCGAGGAACCTCATTCACTTCAAAGCTTGCCCTTGGACTCAGGTTCTCTCCCACACTCCCGCGATTTAGAGAAGATCAAATCATAGAGCAATTAATTCCCATAACTCATCTCTGCGTCTCTCTTAGCATGTCTTCACACTTGAAATATTTCTTCTCTCACTCACACAGATCAATTCTTTGGACCATAGACATTAAAACCACCCTGTTTTTGTTTAGGTTTATTGTCTGTGATTATAATTGCTTGATATCTCCTAGAGGAAACTAAAACACTTTATATCTATGAAAACCAAAGCGTCCAAATACATATATTTCTTCAATCATTGCACCAGTTGCTCTTGCTTGTTTGGGGGCCCATATATTCACTGCTCTCCGGCTTACTTTTGGCTCTATGCTCAGAGTTGACTGCTAGATTTACCTCAGGGGACCACATTGTATTCCTAAGATCAAATTTAGATCAGTCAAGTGCAAGGCAATTGCCTAGAGACAGTGCTTTTGCTCTGACCCTAGGATGCACAAATTCTTCTGCTTTACTCAGTATTTGAGCTTGAGCATGGTGTGCTCTGAGCTTTACTTAAGTGCATTATACATTTTATATCTGATTCTTGTTCTGGATGGAAAGAGGTGGATTCACTAATAACAAATGGCATTTTGCTAATAGTACTTAAATTTCTCATCTCTAGTGGGACTGTGCCCCAAAACCTCCTATTATGAGTATCACAGCTGCCTATAGGAATACCTGGGACTGGTGGAGGGTTTGGGACCCTCATCCTATTACAGGCTCATCTCACTATAGCAGGTTAGCAATTATTTTCTATCTCTCTTTGGCTCTGTCTCTGGACCCATTAATATTCCCACCACAGGCATGTACTTACTCAGCCTTGCTTTCCCAGTTGGATTCTGCCTCTCAAGCTCAGATGCAGAGCAGCTGTGGACTTCTTGCTGCCAGAGAGCAGAATAAATAGCTCCTCTGATCATCACGTATACCCAGTGACTGAAGAAAGGAGGTGACCATACCTGATATAGGTTTGTAGGCAATGACCTCACTTCCCTGCAGGACTGCAATTGTTGCATCGCCTACAATGGCAATGACAGGTGAGGCCTTTGGACCTGAAACATTTCAGGAAAACTTTTTGCAAGTTGCTAATTGCCTGTAATTGTGACAAGTTTCTGGTGACTTTCTAGGGGGACTTTCTAGGTGTTTGGTGAAAGTTCCTGTTAATCAAGATCTCTTAATGAAGAAAGTTTCAGAGAGACAGAGCATAGGGAGAAACTGAGTACACAGCAAACACTTGGATGTACAAAATAAAAACCAAAGTATGTACATAATCAGTTGCTCTGTCCTGCTCTTTTGCTAAGAGAATATGATGTAATTAGTTTGTAAATTAAACAAGTTGTTCATAGATAATTACTAGTTATTTCCACTCAACATGACCTGATGATTTGAAACCAAGACAAAGGGTAGTCTTAGTTCATCCACGTTCATAGATACCTTTTCACTAGTGTTTAGATATGGAAGTTTCCATTGCACATGGACATATTATCGATGGAACAAAATATGGTTTACATGAGCAGAGTATTGTCTCAGCTCCACATCTATTCTCAAAAAGCAAATGATGTCAATGAATCTTTCAGGTCATCTGGTTCAGTCTGGACAATTCTAGGAACTTCTTTTAGGTGGCCAGACATATACCTCCTTTTGTTTAAAGGCACCATCATTCCACAACTACACCAGTCACTGTCCAAAATAGAAATCATCCAGCTCCACAATTGCATCCCTTTAAACTGCCAATATATTCAAGTTTCTCAGTTTCAAAGGAACCCCAGCTGTTGGGTTGCTGATCCTACCCTAATCAACAATTGTACTCTGCTCTAGGGTGTGACCTGGTGATAGTATATTGGATTATTCCTTATTTTGATATTCTGTTTCCACCCTAAACTGGGATCTGTTTCTTGTCAATAAAAGCAGGAGTCTGAGGAAGACAGGGGCTCATTCTTTGGTAGTCATCCACTGAGCTGCACTCCATCTTAGGAGCAGAAAGCTTATCTAGTTTGAATTCCTTGCTTGAACACTGGATTTCCTGAACCCATTCTTGTACCTTTACACTCTGTGAATTACTTCCTGTGGATCTCTACAACTGGAACTGTCCCCCCTGACCTAATCGGACAGGGGAATGGGAACTGCCTTTTCTGTCTGGGAGCTTGGTGGGAATCAAACCTTAACCAATCTCTTAGAGAATGTGACACTTTACCAACCATTCACATTCAAATTTATGCTCCACTACATTGGATGCTCCCATGGATTGGATTTTACTTGGATGCTCAATTGTTGGTCTAACTTTGTACACTGAGGAGTTCTTGACCCAGAAGAAATACCACCAGTTTTAAAAAAAATGATTGAGGCACGGTGATTTAAATACTACCCCCAATTTCTTATACATACCTTATTCTAACCTCTCACCAACTATCATTATATCTTCAAGGTTTCATTGTATTTACCATCCTACCCCAAATTCTCCTTCCATTTACCCTCACTCACCCTTTGCCTACTTAGTTCTGTGGATCAATTCTCCAGTGCTGTTTTTTTTGATGTTTTATAGGTCCTCATTGAGTATCTATTTTATTTTATTTTATTATTTTATTTTTTTCTTCACAGAATTATTTATGGTACATAGTGACAATGAATGAGGGGCATTCCCATCACCAGTGTTGTCCTCTCTCCACCCCCCATTCCCAGCAGGCATCCCATATCTCCTTCCTTTTCCCCTCAGAATGCTAGTATAACTGGTCTCCACTTTACAGCTTGTTATCTTTAGTAGCATCTATCTCCTTCCTTATTACTCCCACAAACCCACAAATGAGTTCCTTCAGAACCTGCTTCTATATGAATTGTACAAATCCCAGGGATATTGTCCCTTTATATCCTACATTGTTTTCCGCAGACATGTATATATCACAGTTTCTTAATGTTTTCATCTATAGTTGGAAGTCTGGGTTTTATTCATATTGTAAATATAGCACTAAGGGCTGCGATGAATACAAGAATGCATATAACATTGCCAATAAGTTTTTTCGTTTGTTTGTTTTATTCTCAGGATTGATCTTACAAAGTGCTGGTCATTGGGTGTTAGTCTTACTTTTGGGATAAATTTTCCATATTGCTTTTCAAAGAGGTTGAATCTGCAGCATTCAGCAATCTTTACTATCGACAAGATTCCTATGATAATGAATGAGTTTTATTTCTGACCACAACCCTAGAACCCTGTTACTACACTTTCTTTTGTAACATGGGCCATTCTCTCTGTTTTGAGAAAATAACACTTATTGTTTTCGTTTGCATTTTACTAATCACAAATAATGATGAGAACTTTTTATGCCTATTGGATCTCAAAATGTCCTTTACAGAGAATTGACTGTTCATCTTTTGTACCCATGTTTAATGGGATAATTGAATGAAATAGGAATAGGACTAAGGGTGAATACAACTCTTACATAAATGCCAAGTTTTCTATCAAAATATTTGTGGTTTGTTTTCATAGATCTCAATAAACTATCATAACGTTTTTAAATGTAAATTTAATGTAATATAATTTTAATCACTTATTTAATCACTGTGGCTACAAAAATGTCATAGTTGGGTTTCAGTCATTGAATGTACAAAAATCTTCATCATTGTAGCTTTCCCATCACCAATAATCATCAATTCTCTCTTCCTCGGCCCCCTGCCTGTCTTTCAAACAGAAATTCTTTTTCTCTCTCATTATCATTGTCATGGTAGTTGTTAGTGTAGTGATTTCCTCACTGCACCTATCACTCTCTGTGGTAAGCTTTATATCATAGGCTTGTCCTTCTGGCCCACATCTCTGTTGACTGTCTTTTATTTATACATTTATTTATTTATACTTTTATTTAAAGTATCAGATAAGTGAGCATATGCTGTGTCTATGTCTGTTCCTCAGACTCATTTCACTGAGCATGATAATCTCCATGCCCATCCTTGTATAGGCAAATTTCAGAACTTCATTTTCCTACAGCTTCTTAGTATTCCTTTGTGTAGATTTACCACAGTTTCTTTAGCCACTCATTCTTTCTGGGGCACCTGGGTAGTTTCCTGATTCTGGATATTGTAAAGAGTGCAGAGAGTAATTTTTGTTTTGTGTTTTTGTGTTCCTAGGGTCTACCCCTTGGAGTGGTATTGCTGGATCATATGGAAGCTCAATTTCCAGTTTTCTGAGGAATATTCATATTGTTTTACAGAAAGGCTGGACTATGAAATGTCTTTATCCCTGCATCCACACCATCACTAGTTGTTCATGCTCTCTGTGATTTGTGCCAGACTCTGTGGTGTGAGATGATATTTGATTGCTGTTTTTATTTACATCTCCCTGGTGATTAGTGATGTGGAGTATTTTGTCATGTGCCTTTTAGTCTTATGTATTTCTTAGTTCTGGAAATGTCTGTTCACTTCTCCCCAGTGTTGATGGTGTTAGATTGTTTTTGTTATGTTCTGTCAGTACCTTGTATATGTTAGGTATAAGCCCCTTATTTGATGAGTATTGGGTAAATACTTTCTCTCATTCCATGAATCGTTATTGTATCTTGATCACTGTTTACTTTGAAGTGCAGAAGTTTCTCAATTTAATGTAGTTTCATTTATTGATCTCTGTTGTATCTTGTTTAGATGTGGTGTTTCCTCCTTGAAGTTGCCTTTATTCTCAATGCCATGTAGTGTTTTGTATACGTTTTCTTCTGTATACATTATAATTTCAGGTCTGATATCAAAGTCTTTTATCCATTTTGATTTGGCCTTTCTGAATAATGTTAGATAAAGGTCTGATTGCTTTTTAGCATGTGGCTGACCAGTTGTCCATGCACCAGTTGTTGAAGAGGTTTTTTAAAATTGTACTACAAAACAATAGTCATTAAAACAACATGGTTTTAGAATAAAGACTGACATTATGATAAATGGTATAGATTTGAGAATTCATATAATGACAGGAAATTCAATTAATTATCTTGCATAAAGGGAAGAAACAAAATGGGGGATGGATCTCCAAGCAAGTGAAAGCAGAGATCAACAGATGGGAATACATTAAACTGAGCAGCTTCTGCACCTTAAAAGAAATAGTGCCCAGGTACAAGACTCACCCACCGAGTGGGAGAAACTATTCACCCAACACCCTTCAGATAAGGGGCTAATATCCAAAATATACAGGGCACTGACAGAACTTTACAAGAAAAAAATCTAATCCCATCAAAAAATGGGGAGAAGATATGAACAGACACTTTGATAAAAAAGAAATACAAATGGCCAAAAGACACATGAAAAAATGCTCCTCGTCACTAATCACCAGGGAGATGCAAATAAAAGTAACGATGAGATACCACCTCACACCGCAGAGAATGGCACACATCACAAAGAATGAGAACACTCAGTGCTGGCGGGGATGTGGAGAGAAAGGAACTCTTATCCACTGCTGGTGGGAATGCCATCTAGTACAGCCTCTATGGAAAGCAATATGGTGATTCCTTCAAAATCTGGAAATTGAGTTCCCATTTGACCCAGCTATTCCACTCCTAGGGATATACTCTAAGAACAAAAGAATACAATACAAAAACCCCTTCCTCACACCTATATTTATTGCAGCACTATTCACAATAGCCAGGCACTGGAAACAATCAAGATGCCCTTCAACAGACGAATGGGTAAAGAAACTGTGGTACATATACACAATGGAATATTATGCAGCAGTCAGGAGAGATGAAGTCATGAAATTTTCCTATACATGGATGTACATGGAATCTATCATGCTGAGTGAAATAAGTCAGAGGGAGAGAGAAACACACAGAATAGTCTCACTCATCTATGGGTTTTAAGAAAAATAAAAGTCATTTTTGTAACAATCCTCAGAGACAATGAGAGGAGGGCTGGAACACCAGCTCACTCCATGAAGCTCACCACAAAGAGTGGTGAGTACAGCTATAGAAATAACTACACAGAGAACTACCATAATCAAGTGAATGAATGAGGGAACTGGAAAGCCTGTCTGGAGAACTGGTGGGGGTGGGGTGGTATGGAGGGAGATTGGGGACATTGGTGGTGGAATGTTGCACTGGGGAAGGGGGGATTCTTTACATGACTGAAACCTAATCACAATCATTTATGTAATCAAGATGTTCAAATAAAGAAGAAAAAAAAAGAAATGACAATTTTTCTAACAAAATACTTATTGTTTGTTTTTATAGATTTTAATGAACGATCAAAAAGATTTTAAAATTTCATTTAATATTTTATTTTGTTTTATTTTTATATTTTAATTCCTTTTTTAAAAATTAGTATTTCAGCACCATGATTACAAGCATAAATGTAGTTGGATTTCAGTCAAGAACAGAACCCCTCCCCTTCACCAGTGCAACATTCCCACCACCTTACCCCTACTCTTTCAACCCTTGCCCGTGTTTGAGACAGGCATTCTACTTCTCTCACTCATTAAAATTGTAATGATAGTTGCTATTATAATTATTTACCTAACTGCAGCACTAGTTTTTGGTGAGCTTCATATTCTGAGCTGGTCCTTCCGGCCTTCATCTCTATTGTCTCTGGGCATTATTTTTCTCTATGTGTTTGTACATAAAATCTATTATGGCGAGTGAAATAAGTCAAAGAGAGAGAAATAGACACATAGTGTCACTGATCTATGTGTTTTAAGAAAAATTAAGGACATTATTGTAATTAACATCATTTTAATAATTATTGAATCATCATGGCTACAAAAATATTTGTACTTCTGTTTTAGTCATTGAATATACAAAACTCTTCACCTTTGTAACTTTTCCATCACCGGTGATCAACATTTCCCTCCTTCTCGGATCCCTGGCTGTCTGTAAGACAGCCATTCTATTTCTCTATCACTCTTGGGTGCTGGGTACTGGTTCGTTGGGGTAGGAGGTCGATCTTGTTGCCTAATAAATTAAGGACTGAGGGTGAAGTGTTTTAATATAGAGGGAGGTCTGGATGGGATTGAGGGGTGGAGGGATAGTTGGATTTCCAGAGGGGGGAAAGGGTAAGGTGTATGGAAGGGGTAGGGAGGGAGAAAAGAGAAAATTACATTAGAAAGAAAGGGAGAAGAGAAAGGATAGAAAGTAAAGAAAAGAATAGAAAAGAAAAAATAGCTAAGAAAGTGGTGAGAAGGAGGAGAGAATAGCAAGGGAATGCTAGTTTGCTTGAATGTGTTCAGTGAATAGAACATGTAGTTTGGGTCTGTACGTCGCTGTTAACTGCTTCGGTGGTCTGACTGGTCACATGCTTGAAACCCTAAAAGAAGGTAAACCTAGAGATAAAGTGTATGTTAAAGAGTTTTCTCGGGGCCATCTCGTAGTGCAAACTGGGCATGGTATCTCGTGTGGTATCCCGAGCTGCCAACTTAGCTTGTCCGCCCTTTGTATCCAAGAACGCCTGTGGACAGAAAAGCTGAGAGGTTATTTTAAATATAGTAAGATAGAGGCATTAATACGTAGTTTTATGGGATGTTTCCATTGGAGTCAGTGGTTTGCCATGGTATTTTTTACCTGTGTTCCTGTATACGATCTCTACAGGATTATTATGGGCCATTATTGTAGAAGGTTGATTACGTACCTGTTCTCTCTATGCTGCTGTTCTGGTGTTGCTGTTTTCTTTGTGGTATAATGTGTAGTCGAGAGTTTGTGTTGTTCCTTTTTCATGTGTTTTGGGCACTGTTCCCAGGTATATGTTGACTATTACAGTGATTGGAGTTTCTACCCTGTTAGACCCTGTTATTTGATTGTTAAGTATTAGTTGTGATTGAGATGTATGTTCTATGTGCTTCAGAATAGTGCTACCATTCTGTTTATCTTTTGTCTTCTGACTTACTTTGTTTAACATAACATGATCTAAGCCCATCCACGTTGCTGCAAAATCTGTGATTGTATCATTTCTGACTGCCATGTAATATTCCATTGTGTATAGATACCACATCTTAATGATCCATTCATCTGTTGTTGGACATCGCAGTTGGTTCCAAGATTTGGCTATTATACTGAGTGCTGCGATAAATAGTGGGGTGCACACGTATTTTGGAATGAATGTTCTTCCAACTTGGGGGTATATACCTAGGAGTGCAATTGCTGGGTCAAAAGGGAGCTCAATTCTGAGTTCTTTGAGTACTCTCCAGACTGTTCTCCATAGATGTTGGACTAGGGGGCATTCCCACCAGCAGTGGATGAGAGTTCCCTTCATACTGCATCCACGCCAACAAAGGTTGTTTCCATTATTTTTGATGTGAGCCATCCTCACTGGTGTAAGGTGGTATCTCATTGTTGCCTTGATTTGGATCTCTCTGATGATGAGTGAAGGTGAGCGTGTTTTCATGTGTTTGTTAGCCATCTTTCTGTCTTCTTCAGAGAAGTGTCTATTCATTTCTTCTCCCCATTTTTTATGGCTTTATTTGGTTTTGAGGGGCTCAGTTTTCTGAGTGCTTTGTAAGTTCTAGATATCAGCCCTTTATCTGATATGTCTAGTGAAAAGATTTTTTCCCATTCTGTTAACTGTCTTCTTGCATTAAATAAGGTTTCTTTCGCCATGCAGAAGCTTTTTAGTTTGATGTAGTCCCATTTGTTTATGTTTGCTGCTAAGGTTCTTGCCATTGGTGCTCCATTCTCGAAGACCTTTTTGATATATAGGTCTTCGAGTGTTCTCCCTATTTTATTCTCGATAAACTTTATAGATTCGGGTCTGATTTCAAGGTCTTTGATCCATTTTGAGTTGACTTTTGTATAAGGAGTGAGGTATGGGTTGATTTTCACTTTCGTACATGTGGTTTTCCAGTTGCGCCAACACCATTTGTTGAATAGGCTTTCTTTGTTCCATTTCAGATTCTTGCCTCTTTTATCAAATATTAGTTGGCTGTATATCTGGGGGTTTATGTCTGGGAATTCTGTCCTGACCCATTGGTCTGAGGTCCTGTCTCTGTTCCAGTACCATGCTGTTTTGATTACTATGGCTTTATAGTATAGTTTCAAGTTAGGTAAGGAGATTCCACCCAGCTTCTTGTTTTTCAGTATGTGTTTGGCTATCCTGGGTCTTTTGTGGTTCCAGATGAATTTTATGAATGATTGTTCTAATTCTTTAAAGAATTGTGTCTGGATTTGGATAGGGATTGCATTAAATCTATATAGGAGTTTGGGTAGGATAGTCATTTTGATTATGTTAATTCTACCTATCCATGAGCATGGGATGTTCTTCCATTTCTTTAGATCATCTTCAATTTCTTTCTGGAGTGTTTTGAAGTTTCCCTGGTATAGGTCTTTCACTTCTCTTGTAAGGTTGATTCCTAGATACCTGATATTTTTTGATACTATCTTAAATGGAATTGTATTTTTAATCTCTCTCTCCTCAACTTCATTTTTTGTATATAGAAACGCTACTGTCTTTTGTGTATTGACTTTGTATCCAGCCACTTTGCTGTATTGGCTGATAGTTTCTAGGCGTTTTACTGTGGACTCTTTAGGGTTTTTGATGTATATCATCATATCGTCAGCAAATAGAGATAGCTTGTGTTCCTCTTTCCCAATTTGAATTCCTTTGATTCCCTTCTCTTGTCGGATTGCTATTGCTAGGACTTCTAAGGTTATATTGAATAAGAGTGGAGAGAGTGGACAGCCTTGTCTAGTTCCTGACCTTAGTGGGAATGCTTCTAGTTTCTCGCCATTAAGTATAATGCTGGCTGTAGGCTTTTCATATATAGCTGTAACTATCTTGAGGAAAGTTCCTTCTAACCCTATTTTGCTGAGTGTCTTTAACATGAAAGGATGTTGGATTTTGTCAAACGCCTTCTCTGCATCGATTGATATGATCATGTGGTTTTTGTCTTTCATGTTGTTGATGTGATGTATCATATTGATTGATTTGCGTATGTTGAACCAACCTTGCATTCCTGGTATGAATCCCACTTGGTCGTGATGTATGATCTTTTTGATGAAGTGTTAGATTCGGTTTGCTAAGATTTTGTTAAGTATCTTTGCATCTATGTTCATTAGTGAGATTGGTCTGTAGTTTTCTTTTTTGGTGGTGTCTTTGCCTTCTTTGGGAATGAGTGTGATATTAGCCTCATAAAAGGAGTTGGGGAGGATTCCTGTTTTTTCTATGGTTTGGAAAAGCCTATGGAAAAGTGGTAGTAAGTCTTCTTGAAATGTTTGATAGAATTCACCTGTAAATCCATCTGGGCCTGGGCTTTTGTTCTTAGGGAGTTTTTTAATTACATCTTCAATTTCCTCTGAGGTGATTGGTCTGTTTAGGCTTTCTAGATCTTCCTTTTCCAGTCTTGGAAGAGGGTGTTTGTCTAAGAATCTGTCGATTTCTACTGGGTTATCTAGCCTAGTTGAGTATAGTTGTTCATAGTATGATCTCATGATATGTTGTATTTCTTGGGGTTCTGTTTTAATCTCTCCCCTTTTATTTGTGATCCTACTGATTTGGGTGTTTTCCCTCTTTTTTTGGTGAGTTTTGCCAATGGTTTGTCTATCTTGTTTATTTTTTCGAAAAACCAACTCCTGGTCTCATTGATTTTTTGCATTGTTTTCTTAGTTTCGATGTTGTTTATTTCTGCTCTGGTTTTTATTATTTCTTGCCTTCTGGTTGTGGTTGGATTTCTCTATTGCTGTTGTTCCAATTCTTTGAGGTGATCTTTTAAACTGTTGGTTTTGTTATTTTCCTGTTTCTTGACATAGGCCTGTATTGCTATGAGTTTCCCCCTAATTACTGCTTTTGCTGTGTCCCACAAATTTTGACATGTTGTCTCTTCGTTGTCATTTGTCTCAGGAATCTTTTTATTTCTTCCTTGAGTTGTTCTTTGATCCAGCAGTTATTGAGCAGCATGTTTAATCTCCAGGTATTAGTTTTTCTCCATTGTTTCTTCTTGACATCAATTTTGACCTCTGTTGCATAGTGATCTGAAAGGGTACTTCTAATGGTCCTTACCTTTGTGATCTTATGTAGGTTGGCTTTGAATCCTAAGACATGGTCTATTCTGGAGAAGGTTCCATGTGGGTTTGAGAAGAATGTGTATTCTGCTTTCTGGGGATGGAGGGCTCTATATAAGTCTATTAGCCCCAATTCTTCTAGTTTTTCATTTAGGGCTCTTATTTCCTTGCTATTTTTCTGTTTGGTGGATCTGTCCAGTGGTGATAGTGGAGTATTTAGGTCCCCTACTATTATCACATTTCCCTTCATGTGTTTCTCCAGATTGGCCAGTAGTTGCCTCACATATTTTGCTGACTCTACATTGGGTGCATAGATATTGACCAGGGTTAGTGTTTCTTGGTCTAATGTTCCCCTGATCAATAAGTAGTGACCCTCTTTATCTCTGATCACTTTCTTGAGGTTGAATGCAATTTGGTCTGATATCAGAATGGCTGTCCCTGCTCTTTTTTGTTTTCCATTGGCCTGAATAATTACTTTCCATCCTTTGATTCTAAGCCTATGCTTATCCTGTAGCTGTAGGTGTGTTTCTTGTAGACAGCAGAAGTCTGATTTATTTTTCCTAATCCATTTCTCTACTATGTGTCTTTTAATTGGAGAGTTTAGTCCATTAACGTTTAGGGAAATTATTGAGAGAGAGAGGACTGTTGTGCAGTTGTGTTGTGTAGGGTGGCTTTTGTTACAATCGGGGGTTTGGATTGTGTAGTTCATCTCTGAGTAGGTCGTTTAGGATCGGTTTTGTTTGCACAAATAGCTCTAGTTCGGTCTTGTTTGAAAATGTTTTTAGTCTGTCCTCCCATATAAATGATAATTTTTCTGGGTATTGGACTCTAGGTTGGAAGTTTCTTTCATTCAGTCGTTTAAATATGTCATTCCACTGTCTTCTTGCTTGAATTATTTCGACTGGGAGATCTGGTTTGATTCTTATGTCCCTACCTTTGTACTTGAGGTTTTTTTTCTCTCTTATTGACTTAAGAAGTTCCTCTTTCTCTTTGTTTTTTTGCCATTTGAATTACTATATGTCTTGGTGTCGGTTTATTAGGATCTATTTTATTAGGGACTCTCTTGATTTCCTGGATTTGGCCTGAAATTTCATTCCAGAGGGTGGGGAATTTCTCTGCTATTATCTCTCTGACTACTTGTTCTTCCCCTTTCCCTATTTCCTCCCCTTCTGGTATACCCACGATTCTTGGATTGTTTCTTTTGTCCTTGTTCATTAGGTACTGGACTTTTCCTTCCAGTGTTTTGCCTTTTACTTCTTTGTTGGTTTCTTGTTCATTTTTTGTTTGCAGTTTTCCTTCGAGTTCTTCAATGTGTTTCTCCAGCTCTGTGTTTCTGCTAGTAAGGCTTGTTACTTTGTCTGTTAATTCCTTCACTTCTTTTTGTATGGACTCTCTCATGGCCTTTAACATTTCTTCTTTAATTTGGCTGATTCGTTCCTCCATAGATATCTTATACTCGTTAGCTAAGGTTTCTCTCATTTCTTTTATGAATTCTTGTGTTTCCTTCCTCATTGCTGCTTTTAGGTCGCCTTCCCATGGATCTGTGCGTTTTGGCGGACTTGGAAACTTGTTATGGTTTGTCTCTGTGTCATCAGATCTTAGGGATCTCTTTGATTTACCCATAATTCTTTGGTTTATTGGTGTGCTTTGGAGTGCTGTTCCTTCCAGTGTCGGCCTGTTTCTATCCCCTGTGGTGTGGGACTGGGTCCCCTCCCTGAGGGTGGATCTAGTGGTACTATTGGGTGGGCTTGCTGCGGTTTGGCTCCTCTTGTGGTCTTTCTGTGGCCTGATTTGTTGCTTTGCCCTATTGTTGTCAGCTAGTGCTGGTAGGTAGGAGATATCCGCCTAGGGGCAGGGCACATTCGTGCGGTTGGCGTGGGTGGGCGTAGCTTCCCTACCTTCCTGGGGGCAATGGAAACCCAGCAGGAGCAGGGTGGTCTTCCGTAGTTTCCCTACCTTCCCGGGGGCAAGGGGAACCCGGCAGGAGCAGGGCGGGCGTCCACGCAGTCGGCGGAGTCTCCCTACCCTCCCAGGGGCAAGGGGAGCCCGGCAGGAGCAGGGCGGGCGTTCACGCAGTCAGCGGAGGTTCCCTACCTCCCCGGAGGTAAGGGGAGCCCAGCAGGAGCAGGGCGGCCGTCCACGCGGTCGGCGGAGTCTCCCTACCCTCCCAGGGGCAAGGGGAGCCTGGCAGGAGCAGGGCGGGCGTTCACGCAGTCGGCGGAGGTTCCCTACCTCCCCGGAGGCAAGGGGAGCCCGGCAGGAGCAGGGCGGCCGTCCACGCAGTCGGCGGAATCTCCCTACCCTCCCTGGGGCAAGGGGAACCAGGCAGGAGCAGGGCGGCCATCCACACAGTCAGCGGAGTCTCCCTACCCTCCCAGGGGCAAGGGGAGCCCGGCAGGAGCAGGGCGGGCGTTCACGCAGTCGGCAGAGTTTCCCTACCTTCCCAGAGGCAAGGGGAACCCGGCAGGAGCAGGGCGGCCGTCCACGAAGTCAGCGGAGACTCCCTACCCTCCCAGGGGCAAGGGGAGCCCGGCAGGAGCAGGGCGGGCGTTCACGCAGTCGGCGGACGTTCCCTACCTCCCCGGAAGCAAGGGGAGCCCGGCAGGAGCAGGGCGGCCGTCCACACGGTCGGCGGAGTCTTCCTACCCTCCCAGGGGCAAGGGGAGCCCGGCAGGAGCAGGGCGGGTGTTCACGCAGTCGGCGGAGGTTCCCTACCTTCCGGGAGTCAAGGGGAACCCAGCAGGAGCAGGGCAGCCATCCACACGGTCGACGGAGTCTCCTTTACTGTATTTCTTTAACTTTTATTCTTAACAAGAAAAAAGAAGAGCTTACTAAACTTCCTCCTAGTGCTTTAATGAGTTCATTGATGATTCAATAATTTTCAAAAAATATAGTCGCTACTGAATTTTTCTTCTTGCCTTTCTCTTCCATCTATGATTCAGTAAACGTATTTTTTAAAAAATTTATATAAAGAAAATGCATCACATAGTTGACATAACTAATCATAATACATTTGTTGCAAGATGATCAAAAGCAAAGTTATTAAAAATATAAAATAGAAAAACTATTTTATATTTTTAATAACTTTGCTTTAGAATTAAATTTTTTAAAAAATTTATTTAAAGAAAATGCATTAATAACTTTGCTTTTGATCATCTTGCAACAAATGTATTATGATTAGTTATGTCAACTATGTGATGCATTTTCTTTAAATAAATTTTTTAAAAAATACGTTTACTGAATCATTTTGTTCTGCTTCATGTTTCTGTCTTTCTATAAATCAAGAAAAGAAAAGGTATATAGAACCCAGGAGCCAACTGGTCTCAGGAGTATTGAGTGGAAATTAAAAATGTCAAATCTAAATACCAAACCAAAGTCAATGACAATAAAATCAAGAGACTCAAACTATAATAAGCAATACACAAAAAGGGACCTGTTATACTAGCAGTCCAGAGGGCAAAGGTGGAGGTATAGGATGCATGCTGGGAAATAGGGTGAAACTAGGGTCAACAGTGGTGATGGGAATGGCCCTAATTCAATGTCACTATGTGCCTGAAATACAACTGTGAAAGACTTGTAATTCACATTTGTCTCTATACAAATTTTTTTATCTTTAATAAATTTTAATGTAAACTTTTTATAGTAACTATTACAGTAGCCATATTCTTTGATATCTAGAGTAATAGACATTAATGGCTACATTAATGATTAGTGATGGTATACAGCTATTTTGTTCACAGTATAATATAAATCTATTATGATTTTTAGTTTTGCGCATTTCTTTTATGAGAATAGTATAATTGAGCATCTTAGATAGTTGTAGATAAAGGATCAAGATAAGGCTAGACATAACTTGGTTTAGAAATTAATCTGATTATAGCATAATGCAAAGTTCTACTTAGATGTAATGTCCAGAAGCTTTTTGAAAAATATATCCAGGTATTTTTCTTGGAGATCTTGATTCAGTAAAATGTGAAAATTGATATTCTTTTTTCCCACAGTGGGTTTGTCCAAGCTGTGATCAGTGGGCCTGGTGGTCCACTGCTTAGGTTACTCAGGAACTTAGTAGTCAGGAACAGATGTTGAACTTCTCTGTGCCAGGGACCTTCAGTCTTACTGTTGCTGCTTTGTTTTTCTTTTTGTTTTTTTTTATCTTTATTTAAACACTGTGATTACAAATATGATTGTAGTTGTATGATTACAGTCATGTAAAGAACACCCCCCTTCACCAGTGCAAGATTCCCACCACCAATTTCCCAGATCTCCTTCCTCCCCACCTCACCCACACCTGGACGTGAGACAGGGTTTCTATTTCCCTCATTTATTCACATTGTTATGATAGTTTTCAGTGTAGTTATTTTTCTAACTGCACTCATTACTCTATGTTACATCTATATTACTTCATGTCATAAGCTGCACCTATATGGGTAGATGGGGGAAAATAAGGGTTAGGACTGAGCAGTAAAAGATTAGAAATGAGCTTTGTAGGGCAGTATCAAGGTCACAATACAAGATGGATATTATGCATATATAAACTATATGCATACAATACTATCAATAGGAGACCAAGGAAAAAAAATTTCCAGTGACTGTCCCAATATAAACCAGTGCTAGAATGGCCCGCCCTCCTCCCAAAGCGCATTCCCGTTAGTGTTGGGAGAGGAAAGCATGATGACCTCTATAGAGTCCACCTGGACCAGCGTCCAGAGAAGGCCTGGAGTCCAGGGGAGAAAGAGGGGGACAGCTAGGGGCCTGCCAAGTATCCCAGCACGCCCCAGGCTAGGAAAAAGGCCTCCGGCATGGAGCCTCCCCAAACCCCATACCTGGCAATAGCTGGCCTCCAGAATCAAAGGGGAAACCGGAAGCCAGATATCTGGCCGCCCTCCTGCATCTCCCCCCTGGAGTATGGAGGGAGGGGGAACCTGAGGACCCCTAAGAGTTCACATGAACCCACTTCTGGCCATCTGAGCCGTCACCCAGGGAGGGCCTGGAGTCCAGGGTATAAAAAGGGGGATGGCTGTGGGGCCTGCCAAGCCTCCCAGCACTCCCTAGGCTAGGGAGAAAGCCTCCGACATGGGGTCTTCCCAAAGCCCATGCCTGACAGGAGTTGCATAAGCTCAGTTTTTCAGACCTGATATTTCAGTGTGAAAATTTCTAATTTCAGTCGTCAAATCCTCTTAATGCTTAATTGTGCTCCAGTCAAGTCTATCGATGCTTTTTTTGAGACCCCTGAACATCTTTCATAATTCTACACTATACCTCTTATTTGAGAGGATACTTAGCTGTTTCCTACTTTTTAGATGATCAGAGCAGCCATCTTGATTTCTTTAAACATGGGGGTGTACTGCAAAATTTCTCCATTGGTAAGGTTGTAGATTGATTCTTACAATGTGGAGAAATGGAATTCATGGGTTGAAAGATAAGTGCAACAGCATAGCGAAGCAGAGAGGCTGCGCTTCTCAGGTGTGGGTCCTGGAGAGATTATGGTCCTTGGAGTCTCTAGGCTGGCTCAGCAGAAAAAAGTATAAAAAATTTTTAAAAGTATGCTTACAACTGACTGAATACTTAAACTTTGTAGAGGGCATCTTGAACCCATCATGAAAGGGTTCGATTCCTCGATTCTGAAGCTTGAACCCAGTAGCTCTGAGGAACCAGAAGGACAAATTTCCCCAAAGATGCTCACTGAAGTCTTAGGCTGGAAGGGTGTTACATGGCCTTTCCCGATATGCTCATCCCCCTAGCAGTGAATCTTAGCTATGACAGTACTGGCTGGGGATGGGTCTCTAAAGCCAGAAATGCAGATCTGTAGCCCTAGCCAAGCCAGGAGTTATCTGGCTCACTAAAGGGATTCTAAGAGTTTCATGGCCTCTTCCCAACAGAGCTTTTTGTGGGGGGGGGGTGGGACTTATGGTGTTAAGGAGTGAACTTTAAGGCCAAAGCATTTAAGACTTGTCTTCAGCATATTTTCAACTCTTAGAACTCTGAAGGCCTGAGTTTTGAACTTTTTATTTTGTAGGTGATGTCTCTAGTCTGGTTTTGACATTTTGATGACCTGCAGTATTGGATTAACTGGGTCTTACTCTACTCAGTATTCATTATCCACCTCATATTGAGAACTGGTGTTGGATTACTGGGTTCTATCTTACTCAGTATTCATTCTTCACCCTAGAGTGTGGTCTCATTCTTGCTAATAAAAGTCCTGGGCCTTGGGAAAGTTGGGGCATTCTCCAGTCTTCCTCCACTAAACTATCTGCCTCTAAGAAATGGAAGGCTTCTGTGTTGGGATTCCTGTACCTACTTTTACTCCCTTTCACTGTGTGGATTATTTCCTGCATCAGCATTTGCTTCCAGACCCACATATCTCCTGTTCCTGGTTTCGGAGCCTGAAGCTTTCTTCTCACTGTGAGATTCCTCTGTCCTGGGTTTTGTTTTATTTATTACATGGCTACTGCTTCTATTCTGGCCTTTGATATACTGATGATGTGGCTGATACCTCTTCATAGTGGCTCAGAGACCTAGGAAATCTGCAGGTGTTTCTTGGCCAACGGGTCCACTTGGTTCAATGTTGAGTCCTGAAGACATGCTGATTCCCAGGCCTAGTGGAGCAAGAAAACATGAGAGTCACTACATCAGTGCTTAGGGGTCACTAGCAATATACCCTATGTTGCTTTGGGAGCTTGACAAAGCTTGGCCTTTGACCCAAATGAAGCCCCTATAGCTTTTGAGGACAGAACTTCTCCTCTCCCTGGATGTATCAAATCATCTTAAGTATGCAACCTGTTTTAACACCCAGAGCTCATACCCTACTTTCACTAATCTCTTTACCCTTTCTTCCCTAAACACAGAAGCATATACCCTGTTTTATTCCCATCCACATCCTACTTGATTGGCTGATAAAGTCCATACCCTACTCACCCCTAATATAAATATCCCTTTTCCACCTACAATAAATTGTGTTACTCTCCCAAAGTGACTGGTGGATGCTTTTTTTGGTAAGTGTTCTACTCATCTAGGATCTAAGCTCATCAGTGATTTTGACCTCACCAGTAACTTCTACATCTTCGGATCTGACCTCACTAATATCATTTACACCTGGAGACATGAGGTCTTTACCTTGTTTCTGAAATTGTTCTTCCCTGGAAGCAGAGCTCTGGGGCTCTTTCTTTTCTGTTCAGCTATTAAAGCCTTGTTCTTCCAAGATGGGTCTGTCTGGTGTGTATCCATCATACTCAACAGACAGTTTGAATGTCCCCAGTATGTGACTCTAGTGACACTGAGATGGCATGAATGCAGCAATTTTATCAATGAACAATATACATCTCCTGTGTTTTTGTTTGTTTGTTTTTTGTTTTTTTGGGCCACACCCATTTGATGCTCAGGGGTTACTCCTGGCTAGGTGCTCAGAAATTGTCCCTGGCTTTGGGGTACCATATGGGACGCCGGGGGGATCGAACCGCAGTCCTTTCTTGGCTAGTGATTGCAAGGCAGACACCTTACCTCTAGTGCCACCTACTGGCGCCATCTCCTGTGTTTCTTTTGTAGCCTGCCACCTAGCTATATGAGTCTATTGTTTCTAGAAGCTTTTTGATAGAGTCTTTAGGGTTTTCTAAGTAGAGTATCATGTCATCTGCAAACAGTGAGAGCTTGACTTCTTCCTTTCCTATCTGGATTCCCTTGATATTCTTTTCTTGCCTAATCGCTATAGCAAGTACTTCCAGTGCTATGTTGAATAGGAGTGGTGAGAGAGGACAGCCTTGTCTTGTGCCAGAATTTAGAGGGAAGGCTTTCAGTTTTTCTCCATTGAGGATAATATTTGCCACTGGCTTGTGGTAGATGGCCTTCACTATATTGAGAAAGGTTCCCTCCATTCCCATCTTGCTGAGAGTTTTGATCAAGAATGGGTGTTGGACCTTATCAAATGCTTTCTCTGCATCTATTGATATGATCATGTGGTTTTTATTTTTCTTGTTACTGATGTTGTGTATTATGTTGATAGATTTACGGATGTTAAACCAGCCTTGCATTCCTGGGATGAAACCTACTTGATCGTAGTGGATGATCTTCTTAACGAGGGATTGAATCCTATTTGCCAGGATTTTGTTGAGGATCTTTGCATCTGCATTCATCAGTGATATTGGTCTGTAATTTTCTTTTTTGGTAGCGTCTCTGTCTGGTTTAGGTATCAAGGTGATGTTGGCTTCATAAAAGCTATTTGGAAGTGTTTCTGTTTGTTCAATTTCATGAAAGAGTCTTGCCAAGATTGGCAGTAGTTCCTCTTGGAAAGTTTGATAGAATTCATTAGTGAATCCATCTGGACCTGGGCTTTCCTTTTTCGGCAGACATTTGATTACTGTTTTAATTTCATCAATGGTGATGGGGGTGTTTAGATATGCTACATCCTCTTCCTTCAACCATGGAAGATTATAAGAGTCCAAGAATTTATCCATTTCTTCCAGGTTCTCATTTTTAGTGGCGTAGAGTTTTTCAAAGTAGTTTCTGATTACCCTTTGAATCTCTGTCATAACAGTAGTGATCTCTCCTTTTTCATTCCTGATACAAGTTATCAAGTTTCTCTCTCTCTCTTTCTTTGTTAGGTTTGCCAGTGGTCTATCAATCTTGTTTATTTTTTCAAAGAACCAACTTCTGCTTTCGTTGATCTTTCGGATTGTTTTTTGAGTTTCCACTTCGTTGATTTCTGCTCTCAGCTTTGTTATTTCCTTCTGTCTTCCTATTCTTGGGTCCTTTTGTTGAGCATTTTCTAGTTCTATTAGCTGTGTCATTAAGCTACTCAGGTAAGCTCCTTCTTCCTTCCTGATGTGTGCTTGCAAAGCTATAAATTTTCCTCTCAGTACTGCTTTTGCTGTGTCCCATAAGTTCTGAGAGTTTGTGTCTTGATTGTCATTTGTTTCCAGGAACCTTTTGATTTCCTCCTTGATTTCATCTCGGACCCACTGGTTATTGAGCATGAGGCTGTTTAACTTCCAGGTGTTAAAGTGTTTCTTCTGAGTCCCTTTGGAGTTCACAAATAATTTCAGAGCCTTGTGGTCAGCAAAGGTAGTCTGCAAAATTTCTATCCTCTTGATCTTATGGAGGTATGTTTTATGTGCCAGCATGTAGTCTATCCTGGAGAATGTCCCATGTACATTGGAGAAGAATGTGTATCCAGGTTTCTGGGGATGGAGTGTCCTATATATATCCACTAGGCCTCTTTCTTCCATTTCTCTCCTCAGGTCTAGTATATTCTTGTTGGGTTTCAGTCTGGTTGACCTGTCCAGTGTTGACAAAGCCGTGTTAAGGTCCCCCACAATTATTGTGTTGTTGTTGATATTATTTTTCAGATTTGTCAACAGTTGTATTCAATATTTTGCTGGCCCCTCATTCGGTGCATATATGTTTAGGAGAGTGAATTCTTCCTGCTCTACGTACCCCTTGATTAATATAAAATGTCCGTCTTTGTCCCTTACAACCTTCCTGAGTATAAAGTTTGCATTATCTGATATTAGTATGGCCACTCCAGCTTTTTTATGGGTGTTGTTTGCTTGGATAACTTTTCTCCAGCCTTTTATTTTGAGTCTATGTTTGTTCTGACTATTCAGGTGCGTTTCTTGTAGGCAGCAGAAGGTTGGATTGAGTTTTTTGATCCATTTAGCCACTCTGTGTCTCTTAACTGGTGCATTTAGTCCATTGACTTTGAGAGAAAGAATTGTCCTGGGATTTAACGCCATCTTTATTTCAAAATTTGGTGTGTCTTTTGGGTAGTCTTGTCTTAGATTAGGTCTTTCAGTTTTTCTCTTAAGACTGGTTTTGTGTCTGTGAAGTTTCTGAGCTGTTTTTTGTCTGTGAAACCATGTATTCTTCCGTCAAACCGGAAAGTGAGTTTTGCTGGGTATAGTATTCTGGGTGAAGCATTCATTTCATTCAGTCTTGTCACAATATCCCACCACTGCTTTCTGGCATTGAGCGTTTCTGGTGACAGGTCTGCTGTAAATCTCAGGGAAGCTTGCTTGAACATGATTTCCCCTTTTGATCTTGCTGTTTTCAGAATTCTGTCTCTATCTGTGGGATTTGTCATTGTGACTAGGATGTGTCTTGGGGTGGTTTTTCTGGGGTCTCTTTTGGTTGGTACTCTTCGGGCATGCAGGATTTGATCACATATATTCTTTAGCTCTGGAAGTTTCTCTTTAATGATGTTCTTGACCATTGATTCTTCCTGGAAATTTTCTTCCTGGGTCTCTGGGACTCCAATGATTCTTAAGTTGTTTCTGTTGATCTTATCATAGACTTCTATTTTCGTCTGTTCCCATTCTTTGACTAATTTTTCCATTGTCTGCTCATTTGCTTTAAGTTTTTTGTCCAATCTCTCCTGCTGTATGGAATTGTTATGTATCTCATCTTCCACAGCACCAAGTCTATTCTCAGCTTCTGATACCCTGTCCCAGAGCTTATCCATTTTGTCATTCACTTCGTTTACTGACTTTTTCAGTCCTGTTAGTTGACATGTTATTTCAGTTTGGAGTTTTGTCATTTCTGCCTTCATATTTTCTTGGTTCTTATTAGTGTTCTGTTCAACTCGATCCATAGTTTCTTGGAGTCTGTTGAGCACCTTCCATATTGCTAGTCTAAAGTCCTTATCTGAGAGGTTGATTAGTTGTTCAGTCATTATCTGGTCCTCAGAATTGTCATCTTCATTCTCTATGTCTGATGCTGGCCTGCGTTGTTTCCCCATTGTCACACTTGTATTGTGGGTTTTTCTACGTGTTGTAGTGGTATTCATTGTCTATATGATGTAGGCAGCACACTCCTCTGGCTCCTCCCTTTCTGGATGGGCTGACTTGCCTCTAAGGGAGGGGAGTCCTCCGTGGATGAAGCCTCACACTGGGTCAAATCTTAGGCCCGAGCATGCAACAGAGAAGACAGTCCAGAGAGAAATGTTTGCTTCTGTGATATAGCGCCGTTCTTAGTGTGATTTTTCCTTCTTGTTGCAATGGAGTTCTTTCCTTAGAAAGAGTGCACGGCCGCGTAGCGAAGCGGAGCGGCCGTGCTCCTCTGAGCCTCTTTTTGCCCCACTCGCAAGAGTTTCACGCAAGAGGACAGTAGACAGACATAGACAGGTCACACTCACAGTCTTTCACAGCTGAGCCCCACTGGGCCGGTGTACTTTCGCGGATTTTCCCCGCCTGGTGTCCTCCTGTGTTTCTTAATACAGTTATTTCATTTAAGAGATGAGACCAGGGGAAAGGTCAGGTGTCCTCCCATATAATATGAGCATCTCCTAATCAGGGTTATTCCTGCTGTTTGATGTTCAACTCCAGGAAAAAAATGTTCACTACTCACTTAGGCAGTCACAGATATCCTCAGTCTGGATCATACACACAGTTTAGAAGTAAGGTAATGTTTAGGGGTGTGCCACACAGTGCATTTTGGGTGTTATGGAGAGCAGAATCATTTGGCTGTGACAGGAGATGTAACCCAACCCCTATTCTTTGTGTAAGCTTACCTACAAGAAAGAACCTCCCATTTCTGGGAGGGGTCTCGGGGAGGTTTCAAAAGGTTTGACCTCAGGGGCAAAAAGGGGCGAAAAAAGGCTGAATAGGAATTCAGCGTAAATCGTGATTATAGGCCGCACATGTTGGCCAGGGCAAATAAAGCTGATATTTCCTAAAGCCTGCCGGTTGGAGGAGTTGGAGCCACGTGGTTCTGTGCTGGAGGAGAAAGGCCTCCATCACCATCCACCTCCATCCAAGCCCATCCAAAGGGATTAATGCCACAAGGAGAGGTTATTTACTGCTGTTGTAGTGTTCAGGGTACACAAGGGCCAACAGCTAGGCTTTTGTACTGTGCTCACCAATCTCCTCCTTAGAGGGGGGTAAAGAGGCTACCACAGAGTGGGAACCAAACTGAGTTGTCCTTGTGCAGATTCACAAATATTTCTACAATCCCCTGGAGACGAGATGATAGTGGGTGGCAGAAGACTTGGGGATAAAGCTGGGCCCCTCTCTGAAGCTTTGGTACTAAGCTTTCACAAACGCCTCTTTCACATCCTTCACACATCCTCTCATATTCAGTGCTGATTCTGGACAGATACATGGTCTAGAGCAGTGGTCCTCAAACTATGGCCCACGGACCACATATTGTATTTGTATCTGTTTTGTTTCTTCATTGCAAAATAAGATATATGCAGTGTGCATAAGAATTCGTTCATAAGTTTTGTTTTTACTATAGTCAGACCCTCCAATGCTCTGAGGGACAGTGAACTGGCCCCCTGTTTAAAAAGTTTGAGGACCCCTTGTCTAGAGTGTGAATTTTGAGAAACACAAAGGAGAGACTGAAGAGATAGGACAGTGTCGGGAAAGCACTTGCCTTGTCTTCAGTCAACCCAGGTGTCGCCTTGGCCCCACCAGCAATGATCCTAAACACAGACATGTGTAAGCCCGAGTACAACTGGGTGTGGCCCCAAAGTGGAAAAAAGGAAAACAAAAATGCCTCATTTTGTCAAGTAAACTATATTGTCTATTAATGTATTTATTTTTGCTGTGATTTCTCTTTATTTACTACTTTCACAAAGTTATAGGCAACATTCAGCTAGCATTTCTGAACAAACTGCGTTTGAACTCACTTGTTCAGTTTCGTTGGTAAGATAAACTAGATGTTTATATTGGACCCAAATTTTATAGAGGTAGGAGTGGGAAAGATTCAGAGAGGAAATCCTAACTCGGAAAGTGATGGCATGAGGCCCAGGGGCCCTGAAAAGACAGTAGAAGGAGGTTTACCACCCTAGACAAATGAATAAGACACGCCCATAAACACTGCTCCAGGTGAAACTGAGGTACAATTGGCTGGGAGTTAAACACTTTCAGCCAATAAGAGCAAGCTCTGCCCAACTATGGGTTTATATAATGGGGCCATCTCAACAACCTTCACTTCTGCTCTGGGCCTGGCTGAGAGCACATGTACTTGCTTGGGGCTCGAGAACCGGGGACTTGGCGGTGAGGACCTTCCTTGGCTTCAGGATGGAAGCAAGAAAGGAAGTGTTCCACCCTGAAGCCCCTTCCAAGGGGTCCTCCACTACCAAGCTGTCCTTCCTATAAAGGATCTACACAGAAAAGGGCTTGGAGATAGAGGAGAAAGAAGGAGAAGGAAAGGGTAAGAAGTCGCCTTCCTGGTGCAGGGATTGCCCAAATGGGGGTTGAGCTTGAAGAAAAATGGGCTGTGAGTATGGAGATGGGACGCAGATACTAGCTGAGATATTGACTCTTTCTGGCTTTCTGGCTGATTTTTACTTAGAGTTTGGTGACAGAAAGTGAACCCTCATTTTTAGGATTCAAGGGATATTGTGGAAAAGTGACCCTTTGGCACATTCTGAGATGGCCAGCACATCTTTGTAGAAACTTGTCCACAGAGTTGAGCCAGGACCAGAGCAGGGCCTCATGTGGCTTGTATGATGTCTCTATAGTTCTGTCTCTACAGGCCCAATGCCCAAATGTGCTGAGGATAAGAAGTTCCCAGAATTAGAACCCTGGGACAGTATCAGCAGCAGGGACCAATCGGGTAAGAGTTACTGGATGGCTGGGGATGGGTGGGCGGGGGTTCTGGCATCTTCAAGGCAGGGATGGTTGTTTAGGAGACACACTCTCTCTCTCTCATTGCGCCTAGAGTCAGAAAGCAGATTCTCTGATGAAGACAATGAGGACTGTGACTGGAAGAGGAAAAGGAGCCAGGGAGCTTGCTGGCTCCACAAAGAAGGTGGGTCTTGCTTATGTTCCTAGGGGCAGCTCAGGGAGAAGACCATAACCTCAGGCTCTTCTCGAGGGGTTGTTCAATATGGGAGCTGGATGGAGGCTCAGAGATCTTTGAGGGAATAGGGAGGGGTGGGTTATTTAATCAGAGAAGAGAATAGTAGGGAGGAAAAAGAGTGAAGGGCCAAGAGGCTTTGGATGTGGCCTGAATTCGGGAGCAAGACCCACAGGAAATGAGGTGCAGGATGTCTCATTCAATTCTCCTTCTGCAGGAAGTCCCTCAGAGGTCGAGCACAGTGGGTAGAACTCAGGTGACAATCACCCAAGGGGCTCAGGCTCAGTCACTTTGGCTGCAATGAGGAGGCTGACTGGAATTCTTGTTCCCAAAGATACCAGAGAATTCCCCTGTTCCCTGGAAGTTGTCACACCCAACTTCAAGAGGCCCCAGACTCCAGAACTTTACACTCAACTTTGCAAGTGTCCCCTACTTCTGTGAGGCTTAGTGACAACCCTGCGCAGCCTGTCCTGGGCCATACTTGAAGGCATAGAGGAGGCACAGAGGCAGCAGACCTGTTCCCCCACTCTCAGGACCAACTGGCTCTTCTGGCCCAGCTCCAGGAGTCCTGACTGTCCTGGTGCAAACCCTCTACTCCATGGCCAGTGAGGCAGCGTACGTCTTCTCCACTGAGGCCTGGATGATGCCACAGTCTCCTCGCTTTGCCCAAGACCAAGAGCATGCAACTCCCTGCCTGTGGAGTCGTGGGCTGGTGCTGGATCTGACAAGGCTCCTTCTGATGTACCTCCCTAGTGCCCCAAAGTCCTGTAGGAACTCAGGTCTGCAGAAAGAAAACAGAGTTCTGTGATTTTACAGATACTTCCAGGTCACAAGCTTCAACTATTGGACCCGCAGTGATCATGGAGAGAAGTGGGGTGACCTGTCCCAGAGAAGGTACTTGAGAGACTCAGGGGGAATCTGGATTCCTGGGACACTGTGTGGAACCCTTGTGTTTTTTGTGACATAAAGCCAGACCATTTTATGTCCCAGGTGAGATTTGCTTTTATGTGTGACCTGTGGAGGGAGTCTTGGGGCATCCTTGGAGGTCTTTCCCCTTGATGTGTGGGGTCCCTGCTCCCACCCTCTCCCAAAGACCACACTCATACCAGCCCACCACACTCTAGTCAAAGTTGGTCATTACCTTGTTTGCAGTTGGAAAAAAATTATGCTGTAAGCACTGTGAGCTGGTTTTACATTCAACTTAAGGAAAATCTAGTCAAGATGTAGGAAATATGATTGACTTGTGGGGTGTCTCCATCCTGTGTTGATCACAAGGTCCCTTTGTTTTTACTTGATGGATTTAACTAATGGATAATTGATCTAGATAGATACCGGGTAGATTTTATTTTATATTTATATATTTATATGCTATATATAAATATAACCATAAATATATATTATATATTAAGAATATAAATATTATATATTATAAATATAAATATTATATATAAATATAACATATTTGGGGCCGGCGAGGTGGCGCTAGAGGTAAGGTGCCTGCCTTGCAAGCGCTAGCCAAAGAAAGGACCATGGTTCGATCCCCTGGCATCCCATATGGTCCCCCCAAGCCAGGGGCAATTTCTGAGTGCGTCGCCAGGAATAACTCCTGAGCATCAAACAGGTGTGGCCTGAAAAACAAACAAAAATAAATAAATAGAATATTTTATAAATATATATATAAATATATTTATATTATAAATTTATATATATCAAAGTAGACCACGTGCCTTTGTAATGCCAGCGGTGATACTGAGGTGGTAGGAGGTGAAAAGATGGAGCTGGTTCCCTCAATGGGACTTTTGTCCTTTGACTCCCCATCTCCTTCACCCACTCTTGTGGGATTATAGGATTTGTCTGTTACTACCTCAATCAATCATGAATTATTACTCATTGAATGTAGAGCCTTGGATAGGAGTGGAAACTGGATGGTCCCACCTTCCAAGTGTGACATTTTTCTTCAGATAAAATGCTTGAAAAGGAATAAGGGTCTTTCCCTTTCATTTTCCAGAGCTCCATGAAGTGATTTGAAGCTGTTGGCTGGCTAATAGGAGTGTATGGTAACATGGGGAACTCTTCCAAAACCTCTTCTCGTGACATGCGTGTTTGTGAATTATTTTCCAGGCTGCCTTCTGTCTCCAGGCCCGCCTCTCCAGTGTTCCAGGGTTGGAACCCGAGGACTTAATTCAATACACTCACACATCCTGTGTTCATTCTCGCACCTCCATTGCTGATTCTTTGTTTGATATTTGGGACATATCCTATTGTGCTCAGGAGGTGTTGGTGTCCTGGATGTGGTGAAGATGGGGATAAAAAGCTAGCACCTGGGCTGAGAAAACAGCTCAATGAGCTGAGCAAAGGCTTTGCACACTGTAGACTTGATGGAATCCTCAATACCTCCTGGATTCCAGAGCACTGCTGGGTGTGATCTGAACCTCGAGCCAGATGTAGCTCCTAAGCACTGTTGCTCTATTTCCCCTACACACACATACACATACACACACACAAACACACACGTGCAGTTGAGAAAATTCTGCCTGCTACACAGAATCATTGAGACCAGCTCAGAAGTTCTGCTTACAAATCAGACCTACATGATGTATTATCCTGTTTTCTTTCTCCTTTAGGTTAATTCCAGCAATGCTCAGGGCTTACTCCTGGCTCTGCACTCAGAATTACTCCTGCAGGGCACAGAGAATAATATTAGGTGTTAGTGGTGGAACAGAAGTTGGCCATGTGCAAGTCAAGCACCCAATCTGCGTATTATTTTTTAGCCCCTCAAACTGATTCATATGCTCCTTTTGTTGCGAGTGACCTAAAATATGTAATAAAAGACATGGTAAAATGTGGACTGTGACCATTTGCAAATTTGCTATTCAAAAGCCTTTAAGCATTTACTGATTTGTTCCACTTTTTGGGTGATGGGGCTGTCCAGAGGTGCTCAGGGCTTACTCTGGGTTTAGGAATCCCTTCTGGTGAGACTCGAACCATTTGATGAGCAAACCCTGGTCAGATACACACAAGGCAAGCACTTTACCTATTGTAGAATGGCTCCAGCTCAAATTAGTACATTTTTGCACATGGATAGGAACAACATATATGAAGACTTTCAAGTTTTTATTCATTCCATGTGGGATAGAAATAGAATGAAGAATTGGTCTAAGTTGTTCTCTTCATCAGAACTGGGTTAATTAGTCCCTACTATATTCATGACATCGAACAGGTGTTTGTTTTTGTTTTGGATCACACCTTGCGAAGTATAGAGCTAATTCTGCAAACCTCATATAATATCAAGGACTTAATTTGGGTCAGATGTTTGCAAGGCAAATATCTCATACTGTCTCTCCAGCCCTTAGCCAATTTTATGAGCAAAGCATTTGGGAATCCAGGGATCTCACTAGGTTGGCCGCATACAAAGCAAATGTCTTCCCTGCTTTGCTCTAGCTCCAACCCCTCTGTGACTTTTTGTTTTGTTTTGTTTTGTGGTCACATCCAGCAGCATTCAGAGATTACTCCTGACTCTACACTCAGATATCACTCCTGGCAGGCTCAGGGGACCATATGGGATGCCGGGATTCGAACCACCATCCTTCTGCATGCAAGGCTAATGCCCTATTTCCATGCTATCTCTCCAGCCCCCCTCTGTGACTTTTAAAATAAATATTCCCTTAACTAAATAGGAGATGGGGATTTTGCTTTGAAAGTGGACCCAAACCGAAACTTGGATCAAACTCAAGTTTGATCTGTGACACCTTATGTGATCACTCCAAAGCTGCCAGTAGTTATCTCTAAACACCAAGTCAGAACTAAGCCCAGAATATTATTTGGTGTGGCTCAGACTCCATTTTGACCAAAATAATTTACTTCACAAAAGAAAAGGCTGTGTTCAAATGTGGTGTTTTAGTTTTTTAATAAAATTTTTATTTAGGCGTCATGTTTACAAGCATGATTGTATTTGGGTTTCAGTCATAAACAGAACACTCCCCTCCCCCACAAATGTGGTTCTTTGAATGAACCACATACTAATATGTTTGTTTCTGGATAGAAAGGAATTTATCGATTCTAGGTTAGATCCTGTATTCAGACACATGCTGAAAACAATTCAGTGATTCAGTGATGCTGTCTGGAAATTTAGCATAAAATGATCCCACGATTTTATTTTTGCTGAGAATATAGAATACAAATTGTACATACACACATTGGCATATATGTCCATGGAATGGAAAACCTCGAATGACTGGGAGCTGCTGTTTTCTGTGGTGTCCACACAGAGTTCTCAGTTTGAGGGTCCCGGGGATGCACCTAAGACCACTCACTGTGAGGACAGAAAGTCAATAAGATGCAACATCTCTGAGAAACCACTTTTACCTCAAAGCTGCCATCAAACTGTGATGGACTCAGGAGTTTTTTTTTTTTACCAGATCTAACGAGACTAAATCAAAGGAACAAATGTCCACCCAGCTCATCTCTGCTTCCCAGTATTACTATGTTTTTATGCCTAAATACTTTTCTCTGTTGCAGAAAGCATTCACACTCTCCATAATCTCCTAAACCACATGTTTTCACCAGGACACAGTTATTATGCCCATTAATTTTGTGGTACATCTAGATGAAGATAAAACCTTTTTATCCAAAAAAAAAATAAATCTATATACACATAGATTCTCCACAGGATGCACTCATGTTTTTGCTTTTATTCTACTCTTAGTTCTGAGTATGGGAGTGCTTTAAGCACATCTCTAAATGCAAACTCTATAAACCCATTAAAATTCCACACTACACTGAGATAAAACTCGATATTTTTTATGTGACAAGTTGCATTTAGTCAACATATGATCTGCTTTTAAGTTTTAATTTTTTGAGCAATGAAAAGGCAATATATATGGCAAAAGTAATATTATTAAATAAACTAGAAACCTTGAACCAAGATATATGTGTTAATTATTTGGGATGTGATCATGGGATTTTCTTTATATTAACAGTGCAAATGAAACCCTGAATACCATGGAAACACGTTTTTTAACCAGAAAGGGGCTCACAGCAGGAAAACACGCAGATATGATATTTGCAATATTAACCAACAATGCATCATAATCAACTAGATGCAAACACATATAAAGGATGGAGGTCATCGTGTGAAAACACACAAAGGCGCTCACCAGAACAAGGATTCTTTGGGTGGCTCTGGACCCAGCTGAAGATCTGGAAGAAACTTGACTGCTATGAATGTGTTGGAGTCTTTGCTTGTGCCTGTACAGGAAGAGAATCATAGAGCCACTGGTCCAGACTATGAGCACAGAACACACAACTTCAGGGAACACAATTAATGCTGAATAGGCTGCTCCAGAGACATTCTCAACATCAGTACTACTACAGAATCCAAAATCTACTCTCTTTGTGATGTTTTTCATGTTCCATTTATTAGATACATAAAATATGTGCAGAGGAAAAAAAAGATTAGCTGTCATATAATAAATCCAGCACAAGGCAATGGAACTTGTGACATACTGGGGAGCTTTGGCTTTCAGATCCTTCCAGCAGGAGTTCATGGGGCTGATCATAATGGCCTGGAAGACACTCAAAAGGCAGGTGGTGCCAATGGACATGCCCCTGCCCACTCTCAGAACATACAAAAGAAGATCACATCCCAATTCAGTGAAGAAATATTTGAGCCCAAAAATTGCCAGTGCCTGGGGCACTCCTTGTGAGGCAATGAGCAAAAAGTTGGACATAGTCATGTGCATGAGAATCAAGTCTGTGGTTCTCACCCGGGCTTCAGTGCAGTTAAGGAGTAAGTAATGGCAAAGAAGAGAGAAATTTCCCAGTGCTCCTAGGAGAATCTCTAAGAGTATAATCACTGCAACTGTCACATCCTTTAAGGCTGTGCTCTTAGTACAAACACTGTCCTCTGAGAGAGGGCAGTAATCATTTCTCCCATCAAGAATGCTCCCGACATACATTTCACACCAAGAGAAAGTTTAGGCTTTTGCTCTTGTGGGGGTTAGCCTAAGATTTTAATTACTCACTTATTTATTTGTTGGATTGTTCAGTAATTTTTTGTTTGTTGTTTGGCCAACCCAGTGATGCTCAGGGGTTATTCCTGGCAATGCGCCCAGAAATCCCTTCTGGCTTGGGGGACCATATGGGATGCTGGGGATCAAACCGAGATCCATCTGGGTCAGTCACGTGCAAAGCAAACACCCTACAGCTGCGCTATCTCTCCAGCCCCATGGTCATTCAGTCATTTATTCATTCATTCATTCATATTTGGTTTGGACCAAATATGGCAGTACATAGTACTTAATCAGGCTCTGCACTTAGGAATCCTGGGTGGAGTAGACTGTGACCCAAAAGGGAGCTGGAAATCTAAACCTGTTCAACATCTAGCAAGGCCAGTATATTACTTGCTGTAGTATCTCCTCAGCCCCTGCATAAGACAATAAGAAACACAATGAGGCAGAGAATAATCTCGGTGCTATTCATGGGAGAGTCAGTCTTCAGATAAAAAGGTCTTAGCTTGGTTAAGGATCCTGTAACAGCAAGAAGAGGAAGTTGAATGCATCATCATGAAAATAAACTCAATAGTCAAGTCATGTTAGAAAATGAAAAAGTCAACACACACAAATGCATCCTTAATGGATTATTAAACTCAATTTACATATAAGATAAAAAAGATGGCAAGCTGGGAGGAAGTATGGCATAAACCCTGGAAACATTGGTGGAAAGAAGTTACTATTGGTGGTGGGATTGGTACTGACACACTGTATGTCTAAAAGTCAGCTATGAGGAATTTTGTAAATCTCAATGCTTTAAATAAAAAAGTTAAAAAAAAATAAAGAAAAGGAGCAGTTTTCCCTAAACTTTGAATTAGAAGACTTTTCATAAATAGCAGAAAACATACTACATATAGTAATAAACACGTTAAAATTAAAACTTGTTCTCATCACACCAGATACAAAGACACAGAGGATGGAGCAAGTCAAAAAGAGAGAAATGAAGGAACATGAGGGAGAGCCAGAGCCCAATACTGTGATTGAGTATTAGAACTGGATCTATCTTTTATGGGGAGGAAGCACACCGAGTGGGGCTTAGAGTGTACTCTAATTCTGTGCATATAGATCACTTTTTTGGGAGTTTTGGGTGACACCCAGCAGTGTTCAGGGGTTCCTCCTGGCTCTACACTCAGAAATCGCTCCTGGCAGGCGCTGGGGACCATATGGGATGCCAGGATTCTAACCACCATCCTTCTGCATGTAAGGCAAACACCTTACCTCCACGCTATCTCTCCGGCCCTTTAGATCACTTCTAATAGAGTTTGGTTGACTCTAATTAATTCTGACATCAAAATTGGATGTCTTGTGATCAAGACAAGTACCTTCCTTCTCCTATGCTATTTTTCTGGACTCTGAACCAAAATGTCTTAGAAAATATAAAATTGCTAGAAAAAATACTGAAGCACCTAAAGAAATTCAAGAAAAGGATTATTCACTAAACAATATGATGTGAATAATTGTTAGCCTTTGAAAATATTAAACCTGTCAGCCTTAGGAGTATTACAGAAAACAAAAATGAAATAATAGTAAATATCAACTATTCCCAGGATATATAAAAAACAACCACTCCCAATGGTCTCTGGCTTTGAGATATACTTTAGGAGATCATGCGCTAGTAGAGTTTGTATGTGGCAACCAGATGCCACACCTTGTGTCTCCATTATGGCATTGTGCAACTATGTAATCAAGATAACACATACATTTATCAGCAACCAAGGTTATAGACTTTTATGCAAGAATCACTCTTTACCTATTATAGCCATAATTTCAATGCTGACCAGGTGCTGCTAATAGAGGAATGGATATGTTAGTTTATGACACACGATTGTCTTCTGGAAAGATATGCTAAAGAAAGTCATGCAACATCCCAGAGAAATGCAGCCAATAAAATAAGAGAGTTAAACTTCAGGTATCAATCATGGAAAAAGCAACTCAGGGAAAGGGGGTGGGACCTCTGAAATGATCTAGTAGCTGTAAGTCCATTTTCCAGGTGTTTATGCTTACAAATGTGTGATGGGACACTCTTCTTGTTCAGGGCGTTATCTTAATGTAATTTATTAAGTAAAAAATTCACTTAGCACAAATGGGAGCTAAAAAAAATAGTATGGTGGTGGGCACTTGTTCTTTTTATTTATTTTTTTTTTATTTTTGGGTCACACCCGGCAGTGCTCAGGGGTTATTCCTGGCTGTCTGCTCAGAAATAGCTCCTGGCAGGCACGGGGGACCATATGGGACACCGGGATTCGAACCAACCACCTTTGGTCCTGGATCGGCTGCTTGCAAGGCAAACGCCGCTGTGCTATCTCTCCGGGCCCGCACTTGTTCTTTTTGGGGTGACCTGAGTTTGATTCTCAGTGTCCCCAAAGTCAAATAATTTTCTTTTGTTATTTTATTGAAGCTATGTGAATGGGAAATCTGTCACAATTGTATTTCAGGCATGTAGTGGCAGTGAATTAGGGCCAGGCCCACCACCATTATGGACCTCCCTCCTCTATAGTTCCCAGCATGCACCCCATAACTTCCCTATTAGCCCCCTGAACTACTAGTATAACAGATCCATTTTGTGTTTAGCTTGATATAGTTTGGATCTCTTGATTATATTGTCATTGACTTTGGCTTGGGTATTTAGATCTAACCTGTTTTTACTCAGTGCCAAGGCAAATGATGTCTGAGTCCAGGAGAAAACACTGAACACCTCCAGGTATAGTTAACTACTTTTTCTCATTAAGTTAACTAAGGGAAAAATAAGTGGATCTAAATTGGATTGTGTGAGTGCATCTAAATTGCTGTTTGCTTCTGCATAGGAGGGAGTTGTGCAGCTTGGGTTCAGATTCTGTGCTCAGACACATACTGTAGAAATGATTCTGTGATGCAGCTGTGAAATTCCATAAAACTCTCCAAGATAGTCTGGAGCCTGTAGTTGTTCCCATGACAGTATGCTAGAAGGGTGGAGAAACCCTGTATCCCAAGAAAATTCCCTTTGTAATTTCCCCAATGCTTATTGTGCCTATGCAAACACACACACAGAGAGACAAACACACACACACACACACACACACAAACTTGCCACAGCCTTCCGTCCTTATTTTTTCTTTCTAGTTGTTTTTGTTGTTATTGTTGTATTTTTTGTCATTGCTTGTTTAAGTTTGTTTTTTCCCTCTCTTCTTTTAAATGATATTTATAGATTCTAGATGGGCTCCTCTCAGCTTTCCTTTTTTTTCCTTCCCAACATAATTATATAACCTGAATCATCTTGCTCTGCCTCATAAATTGAGAGGAGAAAAAAAGTGGATGGTAGCAGGAGCAAGCAATCTCATGATCATTGAGTGAAAATTACAAATGATCAGACCTAATCACAAAACTCAAATTCAATGACAACAGAATCAAGATACCCAATCTACAATAATAATACAATAATAATACAATAGTAATACAATAATTCTACAATTTACAAAAGGAACCTGCTGCATGAGCAGTCCAAGGGGCAAAGCAAGGAGGTAGGGGATGTATGCTGAGAACAGGGGTTGGGGGTGGGAGGAAAACACTGGTGGTGGGAATGTCCCTAATTCACTGTCACTATCTTGCCTCAAATATAATTGTGAAAGACTTGAAATTCACATTGTTCTCAATAAACATTATTTTCAAAAGAACTTTCCAAGATACTTAATTGCTGCTTTGCTTTGGCTGCTGCCCTGGACAACAATGTATGACAAAACTTGTCTCTACTCACGTAGGCAAATCGAGCCTTGGTTGACTGGGAGAGCTGACTCAGAGCTGCTGATTTCTGTGGTGCCCTCACAGAGTTCACAAGATTGAGGGTACCTTTGGAGGCACCCATGACACCTGTGTGGACAGAAAGTCAAACTGACTCAACATTCCCAAGCAATCACTTTCGCCTCAAAATTGTTCTTGACCTTGAATGGTGCTGTAATCTTGGGCTCGGGTGTTCTTCCCCCATTCCCATCAAGTCAGACCCTACCCAATGAGCAATTGGTCCACAGATGCCATCTCTGCAGCCCTGGATTGATGCTGTTCACGCAGTAAACATTCTTTCTCTCACTGCAGAAAGCACAGAGCTGTGTGTCTAGGATAAAGTAAAAACACTTTTCCCCCAGTTAAATTTGCTTTTTAAGAAGAAGAATGTGTAAATGAGAATGTCGTTGCTTTACATAACAGGGATTACAAAATTCCATTGAGTTCATTCCGCCTCAGGGAGAGGGGAGGCAGGTGTGGGGGGACATCTCGGCCCCCTCAAATTCTGGGCTCATCAACTGTTTTGAATACTAAAAGGAGACAGAAAGCACAGCTGCAGTGATACTGAGTAAGTCCTTCCTGGTGTAAAATATTTGAATCATTCATTGAAGCTAACAAAAAACATACCCTGTAACAGTGTAAACCAATAATACACCGTCTGCACATCCTGCCTCCCTTCCCATCACAGCTCCAAGGGCCAGAGCAGTCCTGGACACTGAGCCTGCTGGGGGCTGGAGCCACGTTTGCACCCAAGGGTCCAGAACTCTAAGCAAGATGGTTGTGGAGAAAGAGATAGAGCTGCTATCTTGGTTTAGCTGTTTAGACTTTGGATCCAAATATGTTAAAGGGGGACAGCATGGTCATAGGGCTTGGGGTCCCTGGCCACGCCTGCCTGCTGCACCCCTCTGGGCCCCTCTGTTTCCTAGGTAGGCATCTGCTGAGCAAGATTACTGCCAGGCCCAGCCCAGGGCGGGAATTGTAGATGGGGAAGGAGGCCAGTTGTGGATGGATGGACAGACAGATGGACAAGCGAGCAGGTGGCTCCAGGCAGACTCAGGGACTCCTCTCTAGGCAAGGTGTTGAAAGCCTCTTAGCTCCCACCAGTCAGGGACCAGGCCAGGGACTGTCACTTGCTTTCTGAGACTGTCTCCTATTGGGCTTGGATTCCTCACTCCAGCCTTGTTGGGGGGCCAATCTGGTACCTGTGGGGAGACCAGGCAGTGGCAGGGAGGCCTTGGCACCTGTTTGCAGCAGCATGATCAGCGCATAGTACGGGAAAGGGTGAAACCTGTCACTAGGGTCGGTCCTTTGCAGTCTCCTGCCAAATGCACCGAGGAGACAGAGGGCAGCCACTTCCTCGATGACAGGCCCAGAAAGGGACTTACCCTTGAGGCTGCTGGTGGCTGGGGCCTCCCAGACATTTTGGATATCACATTGCCACCTGATCGCTCTGTCCACCAGCAGTGGTTTTGGACATAGCAGGGGACAGGCTGGCACTGCCGCTCAGAGGGTTCAAAGCATTGGGGCTGAATGGGTGCTCCTTCCAGTGGTCATATTTACCCATGAGCCCCTTTCTTAATTCTGGCCTCCAGCCCCATTTTAGTGCTGGTATTCTCCTGCACCTCTTGGCCCTGGCAGAACAGGTCTCAGGAGGTAAAACACTTTTTCAAGAAAAAAAACCCTAAATACTGCATTTTCTGTGCTCCATAGATTACAGCCTCAGGTGCATTGGTGGAGAAAAAAATAGAAAAAGAAAGGGACAGAACTAAATAGCCAAGCCAAAGTCAACAACAATGAAATCAAGAGACCCAAACTCCAACAATCTAAACATTAAATGGGCAGGCTGGCAGGCAATAGGGGTGTTACGGGGTTCTCTTGGTCAACATTGATGGAGGGAGGTTGACAGGAGTGGTGGGATTGGCCCTGATTTACTGGATATCTGAAACTCAACTACGAAGGACTTTGTCTATCATAATGGTTTCAACAAAATAAAATTTAAAAAATCTCAAAATATGTACATGGATTTCCCACTCATTATTTTGCATTCATTCTACACTTTATTCGAAAGTGCTCTGAGTTACCCTCTACACAGCAATTTTTCATCCATGAGTCCTGTCCTGCAGGAATCTGGTAACTGCAGATGGATTGGTAACTATGAGGTTGGCATCTTAACTGTTTCATCACGAATGGGACTGTCCCCCATATTCTCCCTGGGTGAGGATTACAGGTACCTACAAGAGTATTGGTGGAGAGACTGGGACTCTCATCCCATTACCAGCTCAGCCATCACTGCAGGGGAAGAATCTATTCTCCCGCCCTCTGTGGCTCTGCCCCTAGATCTGTTTCTGCCCCAGCCATGAGCACTTACTCAGCCTTTCTTCCCTGGGCGGATTCTGCCTTTACACAGACATGCAGAGCAGCTGCAGGCTCTTCTTGTTGCCAGGAGTGCAGGCTCAGGAGTCCGTGTGAATGTCGCTGTATCCATGCCTGTGAGAGGGAGGCGGCCAGACCTGATATGGGTTTGTGCGCAGTGACCTCACCTCCCTGCAGAATGGCAATTATCAATTCCCCTGCAGTGGCCATGACAGGGGAGGCCTGGGGAGATGAGATATTTCAGGAAACTTTTTTAGAAGTTGCTCATTGCCTAAAGCAGTAACAAATTTCTGCTGCATTTCTGAACAGGAACTTTTGTGATGTCTTGGGAAAGCCTCTTGGTTTCCATGATTCCTGAAGCAAAGAAAGATGGAGAGAGAGAGAGAGAGAGAGAGAGAGAGAGGGAGGGAGGGAGGGAGGGAGGGAGGGAGAGAGAGAGAGAGAGAGAGAGAGAGAGAGAGAGAGAGAGAGAGAGAGAGAGAGAGAGAGAGAGAGAGAGAGAGAGAGAAGAGAGATCTTTCTGGGCTTGGACCTATGTGACTTGAGTATTCACAGAACTTTGTACTTGGTCAAAAACTCCATCTCTCAGATTTCCTATTTTGCCCAGTATTTATGTCTGGTCATTATATCAATAAACACAGGGCTTCACAAGGCAATGCAAGAGTTTTGTTTCTGAAGTAATCTATTGCCAAATTTCTTACTTTTATTGGAATACCAACCAATCATGGAATTTTGAATCCATCCTTGCCAATGCCCTATCTCTAAATGAGGTTCAGGGATATCAGATTCAATGAATGGGTGGGCCTGGAACACACAAAAACAATCTTAAAAAGTGGCTGTGAGGCAGGCAAACAGGCAGGGAAGGGCCACTTCCCGCAGGGCAATGAATTTTTATTTTTAAATCTTCCATTTCCTTTTTTTGTTTGTTTTTGTTTTTGTTTTTGGGCAACACCTAGCTATGCTCATGGGTTACTCCTGGCTATGTGGCAGAAATTATTCTGGCAGGATAGGGAGCATGGGGGGACACATGGGATGCCAGGGATTTAACAAGGGTAAGCCATATGCCAGGCAAAAGCCCTATCTGTTGTGCTATGAATTCCTGAGACAGCAAGGAATGTTTGAAAGGTAGCAAAGTTCTCTGTCATGAAACCAAGAGACAGGATTGGAAGAATTACTTCATCACTACTAAGACACTTTCAGTACCCAAGAGACTGCTGAATATTTTCTTTCTTTCTTTCTGTCTTTCTTTCTTTCTTTCTTTCTTTCTCTTTCTCTCTCTTTCTTTCTTTCTCTCTTTCTTTCTTTCTTTTCTTTCTTTCTTTCTTTCTTTCTTTCTTTTTTTTTTTTTTTTTTTTTTTTTTTTTTTTGTTTTTGTTTTTGGGCCACACCCAGTAACGCTCAGGGGTTACTCCTGGCTATGCGCTCAGAAGTCGCTCCTGGCTTGGGGGACCATATGGGACGCCGGGGGATCGAACCGCGGTCCGTCTCCTAGGCTAGCGCAGGTAAGGCAGGCACCTTACCTCCAGCGCCACCGCCCGGCCCCTCTTTCTTTCTTTCTTATCTTTCTTTCTTTCTTTTCTTTCTTTCTTTCTTATTTCTTTCTTCTTTCTCTCTTCTTTCTTTCTCTCTTTCTTTGCTTACTTTCTCTCTTTCTTCTTTCTTTCTTTCTCTTTCTTTCTTCTTTCTTTCTCTCTTCTTTCTTTCTTTCTCTCTTTCTTTCTTTCTTTCTCTCTTTCTTTCTCTCTTTCTTTCTATCTTCTTTCCTCCTTCTTGTTTCTTCTTTCTCTCTTCTTTCTTTCTCTCTTTCTTTTCTTACTTTCTCTCTTTCTTCTTTCTTTCTCTTTCTTTCTTTCTTTCTTCTTTCTTTCTCTCTTCTTTCTTTCTTTCTCTCTTTCTTTCTTTCTTTCTTTCTTCTTTCTCTCTTCTTTCTTTCTTTCTCTCTTTCTTTCTTTCTCTCTTTCTTTCTCTCTTTCTTTCTCTCTTCTTTCTTTCTTTCTTTCTCTCTTTCTTTCTTTCTGTCCTCCTCCTTGTCTCTTCTTTCTTTCTCCCTCTGCCGCTGAGAAGGCTGTGCACATGTGTTGCTTGGGCATATGATTTCTGAGCACATGTCTCCCACTTCTCCCCTCCTGAGATGTGATCTTTCCTACTTTAGCTCTCAGGTGAGTACTGGGGCTCTCTCCACCGAAGGAGATGTCTAGATCTTCCTGAGTGCATTAGTACCTCTTGCTCTCTGCCTTTCTTTTTGTCCATTCTCTCAATATCCAAATAAAATCTGTTTTTACTTCACCTCTTGTCTCCTCCTAAAATGCTTTTCTGGAAGAAAGGCATTGTACCTGTAAGACCTGGCTAAGCTCTAGGTCTGATTTTCCTTTCCTGTGAAGAGCGAGGCTCACAGTCCTGGGTCTTCCAATCACTGGCCCAATTAGCAGAGGTGTAGAAAGAGAAAATGGCAGATTCCTTTCTTGGGGTTACAGGATATTTCCCCTACTTCACATAACTCACCTGGGGACACCCCAGTGGTATCAGATGCATGAATGATATTTTCTAAAGTGTCTGGGCAACATACAGAAGGTTCTAAGACAAAAGCATTGGACTAAGCACTCATGCCATATTCTCACACATATGTGGAAACTTTCTCCGGACATATTCCTGAATTATTTGTACATATCTAAAAATGACTTTTTACTTCATTTCTTCTGAAATAATGGACTAGCATCATTTATTTTCTGTGTGATTACACTGCACAGTTGAAGGTAAATTTCTGATGTATTCTGAATACCATGATAATAATTCTTAAATGTATGAGAAAAACAATAGTTTTTGTGAGTATTCTGAATACCATGATAATAATTCTTAAATGTATGAGAAAAACAATAGTTGTTGTGAGTACTAGATACAGGTGGCCTCTCCTTTTGTTAGAAGAGCTCAATATAAAAATCAGTTCCTATGTGTTCTTTTGTATTCCTAGATGTGGTTAAGGCAAAATACCATAAATTCGGTTACAGACAATGGCAATTTATTTCTCACAAGTCCAGAAGATGAGGTTGCCATCAGATTGAGTATTTGGTGAGAATCGACTTCCTATTTCACAAAGAGCAGGGATTGAGTGTGGTTCTCTGGCTGGAGATGACCTCTGATGAGCCTGAGAATTATCAAAGGACAATTTGGATTGGCCTCATACCAGGCCATGCCTGTCTCTCTGTCTTCTCTCTTTAACTCTCTTTTAAAAATAGAGTATTTCTGAAATACACTTGGTCATTAAACTACTCTCTGTGACTATCTTGAGACGTTCACATACATGAAAACCCCCAGAGCACTGTCTCAAGAGAATTCCAACCTCATTTCCCAACAATCTAGCCCTAGGTGTGAGGACCTTTGGGTTACATACTTGACTCTCAATAAAGAATTGGAAGTCTCAGGCAGCATCTGATGAAGATGACTGACCTTATGGTGCAGGTGAGGAGACAAGGTGGCCTTACTCACATCCCTAGATGCCCTGAAACCCTACACTACAATGAGCAAAAACCAAATAGCTTTACTTATTTTAACAACCTGTTTTTGTTCTATGGACCACTATGGTTTTATGATCAGAGGTTCCTCATGATTCTTCATTCAGAAACTTCTCCTGGCAGACTTCAGGGGACTAAATGCAATCTAACTCAAGTTGGTCCCATGAAAGGCAAGGACTCTACCCACTGTCTATTGTTCTCACCCACAACACTAAATAGTTTTTAATACATTTTAATTAAATTAAATTAATTGTGACTAGCAATATCTCATTGTTATGTGGCACATTATTTAGATTCTAATTTTTTTTTGGTGGTTTTTGGGTCACACCCGGCAGTGCTCAGAGGTTTTTCCTGGCTCCGTGCTCAGAAATTGCTCCTGGCAGGCACAGGGGACCATATGGGACGCCAGGATTCGAGCCGATGACCTTCTGCATGAAAGGTAAACACCTTACCTTCATGCTATCTCTCCGGCCCCAGATTCTAATTTTTTTGAGCAATATGTTCGATTAAAGAAATATGTTGAGTAAATTGAATGTTGTTCCTAAATATGAGCTTTAGTTATCTGGGGTTCTGATCATATGATTTTTTATTCATCATTAGGGAAAAGGTTTGCTTGACTATAATGGGGTCATGCCTCATAAGCAGAAAGGGACTCACAGTAGGAAAATAGAGAAATAATATCTGCACTAATAAATAACCATCCTTTTTTCTTCACTGAATGTCACACACATATAAAGGAGGGAGAAGATTGTGTGAAAACACAAAAGGCGCTCACCTGAAGAACCAATATGGGGGTGGCTCTGGACTGAACTGGTAATCTGGAGGAAACTTGATACCTATGAATGTGTTGGACTCTTTGCTTGTGCCTGTGCAGGAAGAGAATCATGGAGTCACTGGCCCAGACTATGACTGCAGAAATCACAATTTCAGGGAACACAATGAATACCAAGTAGACTGGGACAGAGAACATCTCATTATCAACAATATGGCAATAGCCGAAACTTTATGTCTTGGTGATGTTTCACACTTCATTTTCTAGAGACATTCAATATGCACAGAGGAAAAATGAGATTTACAGACATTATTGGATCCAACAGAAGAAAACAGAGATGGTGACATACTGAGGAGCTTTGACTTTCAGATCCTTCCAACAGGAGTCCATGGAGCTGATCATAATGGCCTGGAAGACACTCAAGAGGCAGGTGGTGCCAATGAACCCACCCGTGCCCATTCTCTGAGCATACAAGGTGAGACTGCATTCTGTAGTACTAACGACATTTTTCAGTCCTACAACTGCCATTATTTTGAGGAATCCTTTAGAGAGAATGTCCAAGTAGCTGAAAACAGTCAGGTGCATGAGAATAAAGTCTGTAACCATGTTGCCTTCAGTATGGTATAATAGGTAGTGGTAGAAAAGAAAGAAATTCCCCAGTGTTCCCAGGAGAGTCTCTGATAGCAGGATTCTTCCTACTGTCACATCTATGAAGGATATTTTCTCATATGTTGTTATCTGAGAGAGGGCAGCAATCATTCCTTTGAGTAAGAAGGCTCATTGAAGTCATTGACTCAGAAGATCAGTTCTGTTTTGTGCACTTTTGCTGTTGCCTAGTCATTAGAAGACAGAAGGAGATGGAGAAATTTCTAGTATTTTACACTGTAGCATCAGATATTAACAGAAATGATCTTAACTGATTTATATTATAGTCACAGTAAGATAAACATAAAGCAGAATGCAGCACTATGAAAATTCATCACAACTATGTGTTAGAAAAGGAAAAATGTTGAGTGTTCATATAAATACTTACAAATCAATCTCGAATGAGTTCTTGAATTAAATTTAAAGATAAGTTACGAAGACTACATATAAGGAAAAAGAGCATTTTATTCAAAACTTTGAATCATCATGACAACAGTGAGATATCATCTTACACTGATGAGGATGGCACAGAGCAAAAATACTGGGAACAATCTGTCTTGTTGGGGATGTGGTGAGAATGAAACTCTCATTCACTGCTGGTAGGAATGCTGTGTGATCCAAACTTTGTGGAAAACATTTGGAGGGTTCTTAGCAAACTCAAAATTGGCCTGCCAAATGACCCAACAATCCCACTTTTGTGTATCTATCTATGATGAAAAACAGTCATCCAAAAGAATGTATGCACATCAATATTCTGCAGCACTCAGTACATTAAGTAAGACTTACAATCTACTTAGATGTCCAAAAACAGATGAGTGGATCATGAAGATGTGGTAAATATATATATACATATTTATATGTATATATATCGTGAAGTACTACATAGCTGTAAGAAATGATGTAATCATGCAATTTGCTGCACCTTGGGTGGAACTGAAAGATTAATATTAATATTAAATGCAAAATGCAGAAGAAGGATAAATACAGAATTATATGTTGTACTTTGAATAACTGCATGAAGAATATAGCTAGAAGGAGGAAAGAAACTGAGTGGAGGAGAAGAAACATAAATAGGAAAGGATGGGCACCAGGGCCAAGTAGTCTCAGGTGCATTGGTGGAGTTAAAAAAAAAAGGACAGAACTAAATATCCAAGCCCAAGTCAATAGCAATGGACTCAAGAGACCCAAACTAAACATAAAATGGGCTTATTATACTGGCAGGCTGGGGGTCAAAAGGGGTGATATAGAATGCACTCTGGGAAATGGTGAGGGAGGTCGACACTGGTGGTGGGATTGAACCCCTCCCCCACATTAACTGTATGCTTGAAACCCAACTATGAAGGACTTTGTAAACTACAATGGTTTCAATAAAATTAAATCAAATAAAAATTGGATGAAAATGTTTCTTTTAAGAGCAACATATTAAGTAAATAGAGATAACGAATTATTAAATTAAAAAAACCAGTACTCATCAAACCAGACACCAAGACCCAGAGGGGTAGGCGGAGTCAAAGTGAGAAAGAAAGATACAGGGGAGAGGGATATAAAGATGACTAAGCGAGATTGACAGAGAAAGGGAGAGAGGGCTAGAGGGCAAGAGAGCATGATTTTAGTGACCAAGAGCTCTCTATGTCTTTGAAGGCCACTCCCAGCAGTGCTCAGAGATTTGTCCAGGCTCTGCACTTAAGGATCACTCCTGCACACCATACACTTTTGTTCCAGGCCCCACTTATTGAGTATGTTTTTGCAAACTACTATTATCTTCTTGTTGTTGTTGTTGTTGTTTCTTTTTTTCCTTCTCTCCTTTTATCTTCTTTTTCAATTCAAAATATATTACTTTTATATCATAATGGCCACACTGTCAATTTCCTTTCAAGAAAGGAACCTCACAATATGTACAAGACATGGTAGATGATACTACATAGGGTAGAATCCTCATATGCTCACGATCATATTGCTTAGAACTCTAGACATAAAACTTATGTTTATTCTAAAACTTTTCATGCACAATCTAATTTTAAACGCTTCATTTAGCAAAGTTCACCCCCACCGTACCTAGAAATTAGAAAACCTTTCCCCTTCGAAGTACCAGCCCAGTTCTTTAATTTTTATTGCTTTTTTTTTTTTTTTTTTTTTTTTTTGGTTTTTGGGCCACACCCGTTTGACGCTCAGGGGTTACTCCTGGCTATGCACTTAGAAACTGCCCCTGGCTTGGTGGCACCATATGGGACACCAGGGGATCGAACCGCGGTCCGTCCTATGCTAGCGCTTGCAAGGCAGACACCTTACCTCTAGCGCCACCTTCCGGCCCCTTATTACATATTTTAATTAATTTATTTTTCAAGTCAACCCATAAGGGTCAGACCTCACACTACATCCTATATATAATGTCTCTCTATAAGTGGGTATGAGTATGTATGCAGTGGATCCCTCTGTTTGCCTAATCTAGTAAGCAATCCGTGCCTATATAGTATACAGCCACTGTTATATATTTCGCTCCTCCCCATTCAAAATTTCTTTATTATTTCACCACCTCAATCCTGATCCATTATATCCCCCTATTTATCCCTCTTTACCCTCAGTTCTTAACTTCTTAGGCACCAAGACCAAGTCTCCCACCCCCAAAAAGCTGCCATACAGTTTCCAAAAAGAAAGGACACTCTTTCAGTACCAAATCTCTTGCCTTTGCAAGAAGCTGCAGCCACCACACCAGCTGACTCATTCTATACGGTCCTTTATTTTACACACAGCTCTCAATGTGGACTGTTGCTTGTTACCAGATTCAGCTCCAGAGGGACCCCAGCTCAAGGACACTACCTGAGCCCTTACAGCCTCACTACTGCAAACCATTTCTCAGACTCAATAATACCAACGTGTGGGATGAAATGTGTCCTGGATCTTATCTCCCCACCAAGACTATCTCAGAAGTCTTAATTAGGATATCTCTAGTTTCTTTTTTTAATCTCCTCCCCAGCACCCCCAGGATATCTATATTTTCTTGAATGTTTATTTTCTTAAGAGTTATAACTCTTAGGTGTAGTGTGTTTATTCAAGTGTAGAGGTAGCCTCTCCATATTTTTGGTTTGCTTGTTTTGGTTTTGCTTAGTGTGAAACTCTAGTAGACAACTCTTGCTTGGGATAAAAGCTCAGAAAACAAAGATTGTATAGCTTGTCATTTTTACCCCCAAAATGCACAAATAATATAATATGGCACTTTTCTTTTCTTTGCTAAAATGGGAAATCTTATGTATAGATACAAGTTCTTATCTAATAGGGATAAGAACCCACACATTTTATAATAAAGGCACACTTTCCACCCTGAACATTTATCATAGGGACTCAACTTAGACTTCATGTGATCAGATATTGACCATCCAACCCTGAACCCTAGATTCCAATCTTAGTACTGACACAGTTCCCTGCAGCAGCACCAAGAATACAACTCTCCCTAGGGAAGTCCCTTATATTGCTCAGGCACTAACTTACACCAGGGTAGGTTCATACGACGCCCTGATTATGAGAAAACAGCAACAACTTGATGAAAGGGCAGGTTGCTCTACCTCATCACCTAATGGTGGATAAAATCAGAAGACACTTCATTCTACAATCTGTGCAAAATCCAAGTTCACTAATTACAGAAGACTGACCACAATAACTGACACTGATCAGAACTTTTTCTGGCATTATAAAGGCTAGATCCTAGACTTCATCCAAGGATCTGTGCAAAACTCAAAATCTCTAATTACAGAAGACTGACTTTGACAACCAGGACTGAAGTGGAACATTTCCTGGCACCTTATAGAAAGACCTTGGTGTTTACAATGAACATGTCTGGAGCCTATAGTCAGTCTCATGACTATGCTTCAAGGATGAAGACACCTGTATCTCTTAGGTCAAGAGAATTTCCTTTCTAATTTCCCCAATACTTACTGTGCCTATAAAAAAAACTTGCCACATTGCTCACTTTTTTTGCCTTTTTTCTTTTAAATTTATATTTGTAGCTTCTAGAAAAAAGGTTCTGGCAGCTTTCTTTATTTTTTAACAGATCCATAGAACATGAATCATTTGGTTCAGCCTCATATATCTATGGCTTCCTACAGAATGATAAAAAAGAAAGTGAATGATACCAAAGGCAAAGTGTACTCATGAGTATTGAGTGGAAATAAAAAATGATCAGACCAAAATACCCAACCCAAAGTCAAGGACAATAGAATTAAGAGACCCAAACTACAATAAACTATACACAAAAGGGCCTTGTTACACTAGCAGTCCGGGATGCTAAGGGGGGAGATATGAGATGCGTACTGGGAACAGTGGCAAAGGGAGGTCAACACTGGTAGTGGAAATTGCCCTTATTCATTATCACTATGTTCCTTAAATATAACTCTGAAAGATTTGTAATTCACATTGGTCTCAATAAAAATTTGAAAAAAGCACTGATAATGTATTGCTGCTCTGATCTTGCTGCAACAATAGGCCACTAGATAATATATCACAAAATGTATATACTCACATCCAAATCCAGATGTGTGAATAGAGAGCTAACTAAACTTGGAGCTGTGGGCTTATTTTCTGTGGTTTCCTCATGGAAATATCCAAGCTGAAGATGCCAACAGATGTGCCTATGATGACTGTGTGGACAGAAAGCGAGTGTATCTCAACATCCCCAAGAATCTTTTTTATTATTATTATTATTGGGCCACAGCGGTGACTCTCAGGTATAACTCCTGGCTATGCACTCAGAAATCGTTCCTGGCTTGGGGGACTTATGGGATGTCAGGGGATTGAACAGTCATCTCTCCTCGGTCAGCCAAGTGCAAGGCAAACACTCTGTCACTGCATCCCTGCTCCAAGATTCTGTTTTTACTTCAGTGCTGCCCTTAAATTTAAACAGTGGGACTAAGTTGGACTCAAGTGTTCTTAACACCCACCATCAAATTATTCAAATGAGTAATTGTTCCACACACCTCCTCTCTGCTGCCCAGACTGTTTCCATTCCTTCAATGTTCCTTCACTTGCTGCAGAGAACATTCATGACTGCCACAATCATCAAACAGCACATTATTATATAGATGCACTTCATGCGCTTCTTAAGTATGTCTAAAGATTTTTAAAAAATGCTATTTATCCTGGAAGAAATGCAAACATGGTTTTTCTACAGCATGCACTGATTTCCTTGCTTCAATTCTACTCAATATTAGCATAGGGGGTGCTCCTAGCACCCCTCTGTATAAGTGAACATTTAATTCATGATTCAAGTACTGTGGTGAGAACAGTCAGATTTGATATCTACCAATGTTGGCACCAAATGATATTTTTTTTTGGTTTTCCGGCCATGCCCGGGTTTATTCCTTGCTCTGCACTCAAAATACTCTCCTGGAAGGTTCGGGGGACCATAAAGGAATTCAGGGACCTAACATGTGTCTGCCCCATGTTGACCTTCTTCAAGGCAAAGGACCTACCATTGTACCTATGCTTTGGCCCACCAAGTGGTCTTTGACATCCTTATTGGGACTGTCCCCCATAATCTCCCTCTGTGAGGATCACAGGTAATTATAGGAAGATCAGGGTTGGTGGAGAATCTAGGACCCTCATCCTATTACTAGTTCAGCCCATCACTGCCAGGGAAGGAATTATTCTCTCTCCTTCTGTGGCCATGTCTCTAGACTTGTTTCTGCTCCAGCCATGAGCACTTACTCAGCCTTCCTTTCCAGGGCAGATTCTACCTCAAACACTGACATGCAAAGCAGCTTTGGGCACTTCTTGCTGCCAGGAGAGCCGACTCAGGAGCTCTTGTGACCATTGTTGTATCCACACCAGTGGGAGGGAGGGGGCCAGATCAGATAGATAGATAGATAGATAGATAGATAGATAGATAGATAGATAGATAGATAGATAGATAGATAGATAGATAGATAGATAGATGATATAGATATAGATATATAGATATATGAGCAGTGACCTCACTTTCCTGCCTAACTGCAAGTATTACTTCCCCTGCAGTGGCCATGATAGGGAAGTTCTAGGGAGCTGAGGTATTTCTGGAAAATATTTTGGAAGTTGCTAATTGCTGAAAGCAGTGACAAGTTTCTGCAAGGAAAAATTTTATGCTGTTAAAGCAAAGGCTCTGGTTTTTTTTTTCAAGATTCCTAGTAGAGGAGAGAGTGTGTGTGTGAGAGAGAGAGAGCAAGAGAGAGACAGAGACACAGAGAGAGATAGGGTCTGATTCCACAGCAAACTCACGCATATACAAAATTATTCAACATATGTAGACAAATGTGGAGTTTTGTGTTTTAATAGGGGTAAGTTAAAATGATTCCTTTTGCATGTAACACAATGAGGCCATCCCTAAAATATTCCAAGTGCCATTCTACGAGTTTATTTTTTGAACAGCATTTCAAACACTGCTCAAAGTTAATTTTCACTCCATGTTCACAAACACATTTTTACAATTGTTAAATGTGGGAGAGATCCATCTGATTTGACAGATGAATGAATGAGAAAAAATGTGGTTGATGCCAACCATGAAATTATGTCCTGCCTTCGCTTTACAGGAACAGAGATTTAGGTATTACAGGTGAAAATATAAAGGCATCAGCTGAGAGGCAAAAGCCAACCAAAACCTTCAATGCTGCAGGATCAGGTAGACAGGGTTTACATCGCGTAGACTGGGGCACAGAGCAGCTCATAAGGAATCACTGAGCGAGAGCCAGACAGTGAGGCAGATTTTTCCCTATATGGGACCATGAGATGAGGCTACTCTGAGTTCTGCTATGGAACTGGGTCTGGGAAGAAGGAGGGCATTGGCTCGTGTAGGGCTAGGGAAGGAGAATTCTGTGGTTTGGGCAAGCATCAAGCATACTTATGCCTCAGTGTTAACTGCATTGGTCGTGGAGCACCTGCCTGTTTCCCTCAATAGATTTGAGACCCTTAACCCCTCCACGTAACCTTTGAAATCTAATGTGAAGACAAAGGGGTCTAGCTTATCTTTTGACATGAGGTGACCTGTTTTCCTCACACTATTTGTTAAAAAAAAAAGTTGTCCTCTCTGGCTTCCGGTTTCCTCCTTGATTCTGGAGACCATCTCTTGCCAGGAATGGGGTTTGGGGAGGCCCCGTATCGGAGCCCTTCTCCCTGGCCTGGGGAGTGCTGAAAGGCTTGGCAGGCCCCCAGCCATCCTTGTCTTTTTCCCCTGACTCCATGCCTTCCCTGGGTGCCAGCTCAGATGGCCAGAAGTGGGTTCAGGTGGACTCTTAGTGGTCCTCAGGCTTCTCCCCTACCTCTCCCTACACTAATGGGAATGCGCTTTGGGAGGAGGGCGGGCCGTTCTAGCACAGGTTTATGTTGGGACAGTCACTGGAATTTTTTTCTCCTTGTTTTCCTATTAGAGTATTGTATGCATATATTTTATATATCCATAACATCCATCTTGGATTATGACCTTGATACTGCCCTACAAATCTCATTTCTAATATTTTACTGCCTCAGTCCCAACCCTTATTTTCCCCCATCTTTCCATGTAGGTGCGGCTCATGACATGAAGCTCACCACATAGAGTGATAAGTGCAGTTAGAGAAATAACTACACTGAAAACTATCATAACAATGTGAATGAATGAGGGAAGTAGAAAGCCTGTCTCGAGTACAGGTGTGGGTGGGGTGGGGAGTAGGTAGATCTGGGAAATTGGTGGTGGTAATCCTGCACTGGTGAAGGGGGAGTGTTCTTTACATGACTGTAATCATACAACTACAATTATATTTGTAATCACGGTGTTTAAATAAAGATAATTTATAAAATAAAAAAGAACTAGCCTAGAGAAAAATGGATAATAAAAGTTATTTAACAGAAAACAGCCAAAAAAAAAGTTGTCCTGGTTATGCTTCCTACCCAATTTCACAATTTCACAATTTAACTGTTCATACATCTCGGTGCTTGCTCTTGGCCCTCAATTACACTTTCAAATATTAAAACTGCCATAAAAGAAAATAAAAGTTGGGCCGGAGAGATAGCATGGAGGTATGGCATTTGCCTGACATGCAGAAGGATGGTGGTTCAAAGTCCGGCATCTCATATGGTCCTCCGACCCTGCCAGGACCGATTTCTGGGCATAGAGCCAGGAGTAACCCCGAGCACTGCCGAATGTGACCCCCCCCCAAAAAAAATAAAAAACAAACAAACAAAAAATAAAATAAAAATTGATCATTATTTTGATATCTAGCTGTAACTGTTTTCTTCCATTTTGGGGCTATTTTACTTTCTCTGTAGCATCACATTATATGATGTGTAATGAAATTCATATATAGATTACATTAATATTGTATCTTTGATCAACTTTACATAGATAATGTCATACTTATATTTAACCAAACTGCTTTCTGGTCCAACCAATGACCTCATAAAGTGGCATTTAGGATCCAGCATAATGATTTCTTAATTAATGAAATACTCCATTTTATCCCATAATGATTACTAATAAATCATTCTTATTGAATAGCTCCGTATTTTGGGGCAAATTCCTGAAGTTCTCAGGGGCTTCTTTCGACTGTCTTCAGGAACCATGATGTGCTGATGCTGGAACCCACCAATTTTGTGCTCCCACTCACAGACCACTTACTTTGTATACATTCATTGTTGCTCCAAATATGTCCACTGGAAGGATCTTAACTCAGAACAAATACCATCAATTATTTTTTAATTTTTTTTTGTTTTGGGGCTACACCTAGTGATGGTCAGGGGTTACTCCTGGTTATGTGTTCAGAAATTGCCCCTGGTTGGGGGACCATATGGGATGCTAGGGAATCGAACTGCAGTCTGTTCTAGGTAAGCCATATTCAAGGTAAATGCCCTACTACTGCGCCATCACTTCGGCCACCAATTATAAAAAATTTTATTAAAGCAGTGTTATTTACAATACTGTCAATGATGATCTCGTTCATATATCATTTCAACTCCACTCCAAACACCCAGTGCAATCTTCTCTCTACTGAGGTCCCAGAGGCTCCTTCAATTGACACCCTGTAACTTTCCTCCTTGGACCAGGTCCATTTCTATTGCTTTGGGCCCTTTGTTGCTTTCTTAATGTGTATCTTTAAGCCTCAATTAATAGATCATTCTGCACCTATTCACTTTATTCTAACTTATTCAGAATGGATGCCTTTTAGTCTCAGCCTTGTAGCAACCAATTGCTTGGCATTGCCCTTGCTATATTGTAAAATATTCTGATGTGTGGATAGATAGATAGATAGATAGATAGATAGATAGATAGATAGATAGATAGATAGATAGATAGATAGATAGATAGATAGATAGATAGATAGATTGATCGATAGATAGATAGAGAGAGATATAGATAGATAGATAGAGAGATAGATAGATAGATAGATAGATAGATGATAGATAGATAGATAGATAGATAGATAGATAGATAGATAGATAGATAGATAGATAGATAATGTGACTTCCTGATCCATTCATCGGTAGTCATAAATCTGTCTAGTTTTCCTAGCTTGGCTATTGTGCTAAGTGCAGATTAACACAGCAGTGAAAAGAAATTTACTTCTCTCGGTCTGATAGGCTGAGACATCTAAGCTGAAGCTTCCAGCAGATTCAAGATATTGTGAGAATAAACTCGCTATTATGCCTCAAACAGGGGTTTACTTATGGATCTTTGCACAGGCTTTGTGGGCAAAATGAGATATTGGGGATCAAACCTTGTTTGGCCTTATGTAGGCAGGGCCTTCCCTTTATCCTTATCTCTGGTGAGCCTTTTTAATATAATCCCTCTGAACAGCCATGTGTCATAATACACTTTATTCCCATCTCTATTTAGAGATGTATACATGCATGACAAATTGAAAACTGTATCTGTGGACTCAGCACCCACAGCTTTCTACTCACTTCCCAATAATCTGTCACAGGCACCAAAACCATTAAGTCATCTTTTTTTAGGATGAGGAGTTGGATCCCAACCAGCTGTATTGTCCTCAAGCAGCATTTGATGAAGACAATAGACCCTTGAAACATTGCCATGAGAATGAGCTGCTTTCCCACCTCCCTAGGCCCCCTAGACCCATAATACACAAAGATAAAACTCAATAGTGTGACTAAGTTTATCTCATCGATATGTGGCGTGTTCTTCAGATTCTAATTGATTTCCAGAACATGTTTGACTTTAAAAAATGGTGTACAGTGTCACTACCCACAAAGGTCTGTCTTGATTTATTAAGGAAGCATGCACCAGACGTGGCTTTTGGCTTTCCTGGTGCAGTGCCTAATTTTCCTCCCAAGAAATATCTGCAGAAGGCCCGTTTGGAAAACTCAATCATTGACCCTTGCGTGGATTACTGGCTATATTTCTGACATGGCTGTGACATTATATTTCTCTTTTTCTTTTATTTTGACTTTTGTCTCCTTTTCTACTACAGTAATTCGGCCTTAATTATCTTGCAGCACAAAGAAATTTCGGTACCAAAGAAAACCCGCCAAAAGCTCCCCACTGGCCAGTTTATTTGTGACTCTTACTTCAAGTATAACCTGGCGCCAGCAGCTTGTTTTCCTGATCTAGCTCTATGGTAGTAAACAATTATTTTCATCCTCCCAAAAATCTATTTTCCTGCCACTGCAAATACATTTCTTCCAAAACCTGTCTCTCTCTTCCTGGTTTCTTGAAACACCTGTTTTTGCTTACCCAAAAACACCTCCACCTCACCTTTCACCCAGCCCTCTAGCAGGGCTCTTTCTCACCTACTTTGGGTAGTTATTTGATATGTAGATTCTAGGGCCTGGTCTCATCATACTGCCCCTCCAGAAGATCTCCTACTCTTTGTTTTCCCTGAAGACACCTTGCATACTAGAGTTTGTGCTTAAAATGTCATCAGCTGAACAGTAAAATTTGTCTCTCGTCTCATGGACCTGGGTCCCCATACAATGCATTTTGTGTGGTCTCATTTATTTCAGATTTCATATCCGTCCACCTCGTGCTCCTGACTTCTCCCCGTAAAGGTTCTCAGACCCTAGGAAGGTTTTGCTTAGGGATGCAGCACTTCCGCAGCAGTATAGGGGGCCGGAGTTGTGGTGCAAATGGTAGGGTGATTGCCTTGCATGCATTAACCTTGGCTAGATCGAGGTTCGATCCCGGCATCCCATATGGTCCCCCAAGCCAGGAGCAATTTCTGAGCACATAGCCAGGAGTAACCCCTGAGCGTCACCGGGTGTAGCTCCCCCCAAAATGGCATATAGATCAAAAACATGTTGAAATTAATTTTGGTACAATTATGTTACTTCCTAGTCATCATCATGGCTAAGGAGAGTCTAAATGCATTGGGATCACGTCTCATAAACAGAAACGGGCTCACAGCAGGAAAGTAGAGAGAAAGGATGCTTCCAATAGAAATCAACAATCCATTCTCTTCATTAGCTAGAGACAAAACCATATTAATAAGGGAGGAAAGTGTATGAAAACACACAAAGATGCTCACCAGAACAAGAGTTATTCGAATGGCTCTGGATTCAGCTGATGACCTGGGGGAAACATGATTTCTGTGAATGTGTTGGACTCTTTGCTTGTGCTTGTACAGGAAGAGAATCATGGAGCCACTGGTCCAGACAGTGAGCACAGAAAACACAATTTCAGGGAACACAATGAATGTCGAATAGATAGTACCATCTACATTCTCAATGTAGTTTCCATAACAGTACCACCACTTTCTTTTACTGGTGACGTTTCTCATCTTCCAATGGCTAGATACATACAATATATATGGAGGGAAAAATAGATTAACAGTCATATGGTAAATCCAGCACAAGGAAATAGAGCCTGTGACATATTGTGCAGCTTTGACTTTTTGGTCCTTCCAGCAGGAGTGCATGGGGCTGATTATAATGGCCTGGAAGACACTCAAGAGGCAGATGATACCAATGGACACACCCCTGCCCACTCTCTGAACATACAAAAAAAAGTGGCATCCCAAATCAGTCAGAAAGTTTTTCAGCCCAAAAGTTTCCATTGTCTGCGGGACTCCTTTGAAAATAATGATTAAGGAATTGGACACAGCCAGATGCACGATAATCAAGTTTATGGCTCTCACAATGCCTCCAATGTTAAGGATCAGGTAATGGTGGAGAAGAGAGAAGTTTCCCAGTGTTCCCAGAAGAGTCTCTAAGAAGATAATGGCTCCCAATGTCAATTCCTTGACAGGGTTTCTGTCTGAGCATACTCTATCATCTGAGAGAGAGCAGGAATCATTCCTTTGAGCATGAAGGCTCATTATAGATATCTGAACTCAATAATAAGTTTGGTGTCATTCTCGCAGTGTTATTTAATAATTCAAGTATTTCTTGGTTGATCAATGTTTGGACTGTTCTTTGGAAGAACTCAAATATCTCGTGAACCTAGTTTCAGCACTGCACTTATGGATCACTCTTGGACATCCCGGAATCATATAGGGAGCAGGGATTAAACCTAGCTTTCTGGCATATAAGGCAAGTTCCCTGTCCGTTCTAGTATCATCCCTGATTGTGCACAAGACTTTCAAAGGCAGAGAACGGTAGAGAAAATTTCCAGTGATTTTCATGTAGAGTCAAATATTAGTTGAAATGCTCTTAAGTTGTTTAAGTATAAATGTAGCATCAAGAGGAATAGGAAGGAGAGTACACCATAAGGAGAATAAGTCAAAACTGTCTAGCTATGTTAGAAAAAGAGAAAATTAATACTATACACATACACTCATTGGCACACACAAATCAATGTTTTTTTTGGATAAAAAAAAAGCTATTTTGCCTTGAGCTTGGGAAGGATGTAATTCTTAGTTAGCCAGGAATGTATTAACTCTATAAATGAAAAATATTCAAACCTAGAACTGGCTTTCATCTAACTATATACAATGACAAACAGGGTGAAAGGAAATCAGAGATTGAAAGAGACACAGAGGTTGAGGGGGAAGCCAAAGAGAAGGAACAGGAGAGTAAATGGGTATTTGAATTAAGAAGTAACTCTTTTTGGAGGGTAGAGAACACTTCATTCCTGTGCTTGGGCTTTATTCAGGGTTCCCTCATTGTTATTTTAGAGGACACAAGTATGCTGCTGAGGTTAAACCTAGGTGGGCTATAAGGAGGGCAAGTGCTTTGCACTTACAGCTCTCATCTAAGAACTCTTCTAGAACATAAACTTAGTAGAAAAATGACTGAAGTTCCACAGTGAGTTCAAGGAAGGGATTAATCATTAATCATGAGGCAGTAGCATGCGAAAGATAATATACTTAGAAATAAAAAAATTTATATTAAACTGCATGCCCTTGAAAGAAGAGAGAAACAGCATAAGTTAATAGCAAACATCAACTTTGCCCAGGAAATGTATAAGCCTTATATGATACATTGGTGTGTGAATTCAGCACTCACTGTTGAAACATGTGCCAGTATGTCCTGTGGTAATCAGGTGCAATCCTAAATCTCCATCAGGGAAGTATGAAGCCATTTCCTCAAGGGATAAATATACATTGCAGACTGGTATGCACCAATTACCCAGAAACTTAGTGTAGACCAAGTTCTCAGAACAGAACAGAATGACTATGGTGTCTGATGTCACACAATGTTCTCCTGGACATTCACCAATGCTCATGAATGACAGTCATGGAATATCATAGAGAAACTTCCTAAAGAAAACAAGAGGATGCAAACTTCTGGAATTGTTCATTGAAATAGCAATATGGGAAAGGAGATGGCACCTATGACAGTGACAATTAGCTGGGAACCTACTTTTCAGGTGTCCACAAATGTAGCATAGTATATATTATATCCCACATAATTAATTTTTGCTCTGATGTTGCTTCTCTCCTTGGTGACTATATATAATCACAAAAATTGTATATACTCACATGGGCAGATTCGGATGTGGAGATGGGAATTCCAGTTGACTCAGAGCTTCTGTTTTTCTGTGGTGCCCACACAAAGTTCTCATGTCTCATGTGGGCACATCCACAACCCTTGTATAGACAGAAATTCATATGACTTAACATTCCTGAGAAACCATTTTATCTCAACATTGTCCTTGGCCTTAAACTGGGGGATAACTTTGGACTTAGGTGTTCTTACCACCCCCACATCAAATCAGACCCAAAGCAATAAGCCATTGGTTCACCCTGATCATCTCAGCACCATCTCACTATGTTTCCTTGTTTTGAATATTTATTCTCTCCCAGGCAGAGACTGTACACATGTGCCATAAACATCAAACCACATTTACAGAAGAGCATGGTTCCTGTGCTTATTAAAACATGGCATAGCCAGTGGGATAAGAAGAAATTCTATTCATGCAACAAGTGAATCCAAGATATACATGAAATATATGTTATATATTCATAAAACAAATTAATCCAATATTCTCTACAGTGAGCACTCATTCAATAAAAGAATTTTGAGCACCACACCTTACAGTACTGAGGACTAGCTCCTGGATATGTGCTCAGGAATTGCTACTGGCCCTGCTGGTGCTGGTGGAACCAAGTGGAGGGCTGGGATCAAACCGGAGTTCAAGGCATTCCCTACCTGCTGTACCATTGCTCTGTTCCCTGGATGCATTAACCCTGAGGCTTTCATTATAATGTTGATTCTCAGCACCTAGGTGCTCTGTCCCCCCTAATGACAATGAATGTTTCTCCATGGATCCAGTACTACAGGAGAACAGATGGATTTGGTAATTGCAAAGATTAGCCCCTTAATTGCCTTTCCGAGTGTCCCTCATAATCTCTTTCTGTGAGGAACACAGGTGCCTACAGCATTAACAGGAACTGGTGGAGGTTTCTAAGACTGTCATCCCATTACCAGCTCAGCCCATCACTGCAGGGGAAGGAATTCTTCTCTCTCCCTCTGTGACTCTCTTTCTAGACACATTTCTGCCCCAGCCATAAGGACTTACTCAGCCTTCCTTTCTTGGTTGGATTCTCCATCTCACACTGGCATGTAGAGCAGCTGTGGGCACTTGTTGCTGCCAGGAGAGCAGGCTCAGGAGCTCCTGTGAATGTCTCTGTACCCGGTGCCTCTGGGATGGAGGTGGCCAGACCTGATATAGGTTTGTATGTAGTGACCTCACCTCCCTACAGAACTGCAATTATCATTTCTCCTGCTGTGGCCATGACAGGGAAGGCTTGGGGAGCTAAAAATAATTCTGAAAAACTCTTTGCAAAATTTTAATTGCTTTAAGTAGTGACAAGTTTCTGGTGAATTACTGCAGGGTGGCCATTATGGTGTTTGGGGGTTTTGTAGGATCCCTAACAACCAAAAAAGATTGCAGAGGGGTGATATTCCACAGCAAATAGGAGCCTGTGCAAATATTAATTAAAAGGGTGTGATGAGTTCTCCAGTTCTTTGTTGTGCTGGGATAAATAATATGTACATAAAATAAGGCAGTCAGTTATTTTATAAAACAATGAGGTTGTTACCATATATACTGGAGTATAAGCCAACACTAGTATAAGCCAACCCCTTAATTTTACCTTAAAAACTGAGAAAATTTAGTGACTTCAGTATAAGCAGAGCTGGAAAATTCAGCAGCCACTGGTAAATTTCAAAAATAAAAATATATACCCAAAACAATTACAATGATAGAGGAATCGGTAGTTTAAATGTTTTAAATATTTATTGCTAAAGAAAAACTGTAAACTCAGAACAATAACTTTAAAACTTTCAAGTGCAGAAAACCATAGCTTAACAGGTAAACAAGTTAAATCACAAAGGTTAAAATTTTTAAAAACTGGATTCCTCATCATCTTCATCTATATGTCCGAATATAGATTCTGCTGTATCTGAGAGTATCAGCAAAGACTGTCATCATCACTGAGTTCGCAGATACCATTACTGCTGTCAGCCTCATAGAAAGCGCAGGATATTGTGGATTAAAGAGTTCAGTGGCATACAGTTCAGTTCAGCTGCCTGCTTCAGCTCAGCCGCGACTTGTAGACTGAGCTGAAGCACTGCCTCCTCTAGCAGATGGCAGAAGACGACTGGAGACTATGTGCATTTGATTTGGTGTGCGCACACCAAATCCAATAACTAGTATGACCTGAGTATAAGCCGAGTTTGGGGTTTTGTACACAAATTTGTGCCAAAAAATTTGGCTTATACTAGAGTCTATATGCTACTAAAAATTAAAATTGCACTTTTACTTCTAGTTTATTCTGGAAAGGATTTCAACAGCACCAAATGGTGTTTTTTACACCCTCATTCATAGCAACATTTTCAGAATTGTTAAGTATGAAAGAGACAAAATCTGCATGGAAGATTAATAAATAGAAAACTTGATTAATATATACAGTTAAATAATTTCCCATATTAATGAGAATAAAACTCAGATACAGTAGAGTGTGGGATTAATTGGATCTCATCTTACTCAGTATACCCCTTATTACTCATTGGCTGGGCACATCTTTGAATGTATTACCTTGGATTGGTTTGTAGACCACTTAATCTCACCTCTATGTGTGGTCTGTTCCTTCCTCATAAATACTTTGTGTTTCAGGAAAACATTCTTTCATTTCTGGACTTCCCACTGAGCTTCTTGCTTCTTAGGAGCTGAAGGCTTATGTGTTGGAACTCCTGAATCCGTTTTACTCTCTTTAGAGTAAGTGTGAATTATTCTTCATTGATCTTTGCTCCCAGACCCAATCTCTCCAGTATTCTATCCTTGGAACCAGAGGCCTGAGTCTAAAAGCAAAGCAAACACCCTAAGTGAAAAAAGTCTACAGAGCAAGTATATGAAGTTGGCTAAGTTCATACTAAGTGAAGATGATTATACCAGTCAGCCAAATTGTTCTGAATTCTGCTTTGAGAAAGGAACAGGAAAGGAGGAAGCTGTCATAGGTTGTGCAAAAGGAACAGAATCAAGGTCATTGGCAGGGCATGGTGAGAACACTAAAGAGAGAATGTTGAGAAAACTTTGGAAATAATCCCCATCATCCTTTTTTATTTTGATTGTGGTCAAGATGAGTAACAATTCTTTTACAGTAATATTTAAGGCACATAGTGACAATGTATGGGGGACATGCCCACCACGAGTGTTATCTTCCCTCCACCTCTCTTCCCTGCATGCATCCCACATCTCCCTCCTTTGCCCCCTGCAATGCTAGTGCATCTGTTCCACCCTTGGACAGATGTTGTAGATTGGGTATCAATATTGTTGTTGTTGACTTTGGATTTGCTATTCAAGTCTGATCATTATTTTATTTCCTCAAAATGAACATATGACTGTCTGGTCTTGGTACCATCCATTTTCCCCCTCCAGTTAAGAGGCAGATCAAGGTGATTCCAGTAATGTGAAGAAATGGAAAAAAAAAATGAAAAAAGGCAAACAAAAAGAGAAAAACTGGGAGAAGTCTGTAGGTGTTATGAATATCCATTTAGAAGAATAAAGGGAAAAAGAATAAAAAAGGTAACAAAACAAGACAAAAAAAACCCAAATCAGCAACTTCTTAAAAAAAAGGATTGTGTTTTTTCTTTTTTTTTTTTTTTCCTTTCTGCATAGGCACACTAGATATTGGGAAAATTAGAACAGGTATTCCCTTGGCCTAAGAGATATAGGATTTCTCCGCCCACCCTTGAAGTATACAGCCTCGGGAACAACTACAGGCTCCATATTCACTTATTTACACATCCCTGAGTCTTGTTATGGTGCCAGAAAACTTTCTGCTCAGATGTGGGTTATGACATCCCAGCTCTGTAGCTGGAGATCTTGTTATTTGCGTAGGTCATAGGGTGAAGGCTAGGAGAGAGGAGTTTTTGGTTTTGTTTTGTTTTTACAGTTCTAGAGGTTCTGCTCCATCACTGTTGTTGTAATCTGTCTTCTGTAATTAGTGGTCTTTTCCCTCTGACTATTGTATCATCTCCCTGCACCCCACCTTCTAGTGTTTTCAAAGCTCTTCATCAAAGGCATCAGGGTCTACTGACCATTCTTCAGCAAGTGGGGCACTAATTGTTCCATGGAAATCCTGACTTGCACTTAAAACTTAACATTCATGAAAAATATGTTTAAATCAAGCTCAAAAAAGTGTTAACTTTTTTAAACTAGTGTTAACTTCTAGGGACATACCCTAGGAACTCAAAAATACAATTCAAAAATTCCTTCCTCACTTCATTGCAGTGCTATTCACAATAGCCAGACTCTGGAAACAACCAAGATGCCCTTCAACAGATGAATAGATAAAGAAACTGTGGTACATATACACAATGGAATATTATGCAGCCGTCAGGAGAGATGAAGTCATGAAATTTTCCTATACATGGATGTACATGGAATCTATTATGCTGAGTGAAATAAGTCAGAGGGAGAGAGATAGATGCAGAATAGACTCACTCATTTATTGGTTTTTAGATAATTGAAAGACATTTTTGCAATAATTCTCTGAGACAAAAGAGATGAGGACTGGAAGGTGAAATATTATGCAGCTGTCAGGAGAGATGAAGTCATGAAATTTTCCTATACATAGATGTACATGGAACCTATTACACTGAGTGAAATAAGTCAGAGGGAGAGAGATAGATGCAGAATAGTCTCACTTATCTATGGGTTTTAAGAAAAATAAAAGACATTCTTGCAATAATTTTCAGAGACAAAAGAGAGGAGGGCTGGAAGTTCCAGCTCACTACATGAAACTCACCACAAAGAGTAATGAGTGCAGTTAGAGAAATAACTACATTGAGAATTATCATAACAATGTGAATGAATGAGAGAAGTGGAAAGCCTGTCTAGAGTACAGGCAGGAGTGGGGTGCGGAGGAGGGAGATTTGGGACATTAGAAATGGAAATGTTGCAGTGGTGAAGGGGATGTTCTTTACATGACTGAAACCCAACCACAATAATGTTTTTAATCAAGGTGTTTAAATAAACAGACACCACAAAGAAGTGGAAACTAACCTGAGCTGTCCGTGTGCAACGTCACAAATACGTGAATATGGGTAGTCACTGGAGACTGGGTGATAGCGGGGTGGCTGGAGATGGGTAGATGGAGCTGGACCCCTCACTGAAGCTTTTATACTGTGAGGCCCCCAAATTCTCCACCCACTTCCTTATCCTGCGCTAATCCCCTTACCCCCAGTGCCGATTCTTTGTTTGGTTTGGGGGACACAACCTATCTGTGTTCAGGGTTTACTCCTGGCTCTTTGATCTCAGGGATAACTCCTGGCCTTGATTGAAGGACAAAATATGGTAGAGGGGATTGAACCAGTTTGGCCTCCCCTCTGTCCTATCTCTTCAGCTCCAAATTATTTATGAAAATTAGGGTTAATATAATTATCCTCAGACTGACAATGGGGATATATATGTGTGTGATTGCCGGTGTTAGTGGGAAATCTCTGTAGCTTCTGCTTGATAGTTTGCAAGCCAAATAACATCTATAAAAAATGAAGTCTGGTAAATTATTTTTGCATAAATTAACACATAGTCTGATTAATATTGCACCTTGCTTTGGGTTATTTATGTTTTTGTTTTGATTTCAGGCCACACTCCTGAGCAATGGCACTCAGGGGTTACTCAAGTCTCTGTTTTCAGAAATTATTTCTAGCAAGCTCAGGAAACCTTAGGGAAAGCCAAAAGGATCGAACTCAATTAACCATATCCAAGGCAAAAACTCTCCCCAATGTACTATCACTTTGGCCCCTGTTTTGCTTTTATTTCTTCATAGGAATGAATGAAATGCTTGACTTCATATGTGCAAGGACAGTGCTCTTGGCTAAGTTCCAGGCCAAGCACTCATACTGCAGCTGGCAGGAGATGGAATAACTCAGTTTCCCTGTGGCTGGTGCTTCAGAGGTAAACTGACCTTTGAAGATGTTGGTGTCCTGGATGTGGTGAGATTGGCAGTTAAGAAGTAGAAGCCAGGCTGGGGAAATAACTCAACGAGCTGAACACAGGCTTTGCACACTGCAGACTTGATGGAATCCTCAATACCTCACGGATACCAGAGCACTGTAGGGAGTGATCCAAGCCCTGAGCCAGGTGTAGTTCCTGAGCACTGCTGATGTGTTTTTCTCTTAGAACACACACACTAATACACACATGAGTAAATGCTGCCTGGTGCATAGAATCAGAGAGAAGAGCTTAGAAATTCTGGTCACACATCACACTTACAGGATATATTATCCTGGTTTATTGTTCTTTCTTTCTTTTTCTTTTGGTCACACCTGATGATACTCAGGGCTTTCTCCTGACCTCACTCTAGAATTACTTCTGGCAAGGCTTGGAGAACATTATGAGGTGTCGGGGATGGAACATAAGATAGTCTGTGCGGGGCCGGGCGGTGGCGCTAGAGGTAAGGTGCCTGCCTTGTCTGCGCTAGCCTGGACGGACCACGGTTCGATCCCCCGGCCTCCCATATGGTCCCCCAAGCCAGGAGCAACTTCTGAGCGCATAGCCAGGAGTAACCCCTGAGCTCAATGGGTGTGGCCCAAAAACAAAAAAAAAAAAACAAAAAAAAAAGAAAGTTTGTGTGCAAGTCAAGTGCCCAATCTGCTGTACTAATTTTCCAGACTCTCAAATTGAGTCTTCACTTGTGTGCTTTTTAGTGTAAGTGACCCCAAACTCTGAAATAAAAGACATGCTAAAATGTGAGCTATGACCATTTGTAAAAGCCTGTAAGCAATTACTAATTTCTTTACATTTTATATTTTTTGGAATGGAGCACTTCAGTGTTGCTCAGGACTTCCTCAGAGATCAGGGATCACTCCTGGTGGGATTCAGACCATCTGAGAAACAAATCTGGGTCTCCTGCATGCAAAGTGAGCACTTTACCTATTGTAGTAGAGCTCCAGTTCAAATTGGTAACTTGGTGCACATTGGCAGAAACAACACATCTGAGGACTTGGAAGGAGTTTCTTTTACCCCATGTGGATTCTTTTCCCAGGAGATAGAAACAGAACGAAGAATTGGTCTATGTTAATATCTTCATCAGAAGTGGGCTACTTGGTCTCTATCTTCCCGAAATTAAACAGGTGATTGTTTGTTTTGGTTTTGGTTCAGACCCTAATGTTTGGGGCTAATCCCGGAAACCATAGATGGTGTTAATTTGGGTCAGCTGTGTGTAAGGTTAAGTGCTTTAACCCAGACTATCTCTAAAGCCTTAAACAGTTTTATGAGTAGACCATGGAAACTGACCCCATGGGGAACCCCATGGCTCCCATAACGAACAAACTTCCTGAAACCAGAGGTGAGGAACATGTCTTGAGCAAAGCAAAGACCAATGCAATTATCCTCACTCGCTATTAATGGTCTGGCAGCCTGAAGTTATTTTACAGGAAGTTACTTAAAAGTAACCCAAGATTCGTTCCTCTCCCCTCCCTTCTTTTCTCCTCCCCTCCACTCCCCTTTTTTTTTTTTTTTTTTTGGTTTTTGGGCCACACCCGGTGTTGCTCAGGGGTCACTCCTGGCTGTCTGCTCAGAAATAGCTCCTGGTAGGCACGGGGGACCATATGGGACACTGGGATTCGAACCAACCACCTTTGGTCCTGGATTGGCTGCTTGCAAGGCAAACGCCGCTGTGCTATCTCTCCGGGCCCTCCTCCACTCCCCTTTAAAAAAAAAAACGAAAAAGAAAAAGTAACCCAGGATGAAAAAATCAAAACAAGACACTGAAAATTGAGTTGTCTGTGTAAGGCCAAGAGATGAGAATGGATTCAAGTCAGCTTCCAGGGGTCTCAAACTGGCCCTCCGTACAACATTTTGTGGCCCTGCCCTAAAGAAATCTTTGTTTTGTTTTGTTTTAGCTGTTTGGGTCACACACACACACACACACACACACAATGTTCAAGGCTTACTACTGACTTTGCACTCAAGGATCAACCCGACTTTGCCTCCTGCGGCCCCCAGGTAAATTGAGTTTCAGTTTCAAACTGAAGGCACCCACCAAAATAATTTTAACTCCTGAAGCCTGACTTTTCATTAACCTCGGGCATAAATTAAAAAAGAGATCAGAGAATGTCTTCCAGCAATGTCTATTATCCAGATTGTATATTTGAAATTTATCAACGACAACACACATATAATTTGTTTCAAAGAATTTCCGTGTTTTTCTACCCAATTGATTAAGGTCTTGTACCTCCTGTTTGGCCTCTATAATAACTTTGGAAATGATTTTATGCTGGTTTAGCCCGGGATGCAAGAGTATGTAAATCATTGGGTGGGGACAAGCATATGATTCACTGTCACACTCATGCTAACACTGAGAGACCTAGACCAGGTCATCAAATACACCAGCACATTATTTTCTTTGAAGAGGCATTTTCAGCAGCCCAAACACAATTCTCCACTTCCACTGGAAGATCCATATGAAGAGCAGTCTCTTGGAACGCTCAGTTGTTTGTCCACCTGTTGGAGGAAGAAATTCTAGGTGTGAGATTGGTATAAAGTTTATCCATCAAGCCCAGAAATGAAACAAGCTGGGGCCTCTGGACAGACAGACAGTAGAGTGGCCGGAGAGAGAGACTAGTGGGGAAAGCACTTTCCTTGCCTCTGCTAACTTGGGTTCCACCTTGGTCCCACCAGGAATGATTCATTATCACATAGACATGTGTAAGCCCTGAGTACCACTGAGAGTGACCCCAAAACCAAAAAAAGAGAAAGAAAAAACCCCAATGCCTCATTATGGCAGTGGACTACATTACCTCTTTATGTATTTATTATTTTCAAAGTTATGGCAATATTCAGGGAGGGTTTATGGATAAACCCCATTCTTTGAATGTACTACTTTATATCTAGTTGATAAGATGGACTATCAGGGGTCCTCAAACTTTTTAAACAGGGGGCCAGTTCACTGTCCTTCAGACTGTTGGAGGGCCAGATGATAGTAAAAACAAAAATTATGAACAAATTTCTATGCACACTGCATATATCTTATTTAGAAGTGAAGAAACAAAATGGCAATAAATACAATATGTGGCCGACGGGCCGTAGTTTGAGGACCATTGGACTAGATGCTTATATTGCACCCCAAATTCATAGAATTCCTAACTCCTGCAGTGATGGTGTGAGGCCCAGGGGCCATGTAAAGGCAGTAGAAGGAGGGTTACCACTCTAGACTAATGACCAACACATGCACCAGATACTGGTCCAGGTGGAAGTGATGCACAGGCCATGATAATTGGCCGGAAGTCTAAACACTTTCAGCTAATAGGAGCAAACTCCGCCCACCTGTGAGTGTATAAAAGTGAGTCCTTGACTGCATCCTTCACTTCTGCTCTGAACCTGGTTTAGAGCATATCACCTGACTTGGGGCTCCAGAATCTAGAACTCAGCCTTGATTGGCTTCAGGATGGAAGCAGAAACAGAAGAACTTCACCCTCAGACTCCTTCGAAGAAGCCCTCCTTTGCCAAGCAGTCTTTTCTAGAGAAGGTCTGCACCGAAAAAGGCTTGGAGATGGAGCAGAAAGCAGGAGAAGGAAAGGGTAAGAAATCTCCTTCCTGGTACAGGGCTTTTCCCAAATGGGAAGTGGGGGTAAAGAAAATACATCGTAAGTATGGAGGCGGGAGGCAGGTACTAACTGGGATATTGACTTTTATGTTTCTTGGAGGTCGGTGACAGGAAGTGGCCTCTCATTTTAAGGGTTCCAGAGGTAATGTGCAAATTGACACATTTTGAGGTGGACACCACATCTCTGCAGATACTTGTCCACAGAGTTGAGCCAAGTCAGAGCTGGGCCTCATGTGACTTGTGTGATGAGCCACTCACCTTGATTCTGTTTCTGTAGGCCCGAAGCCTGACAGTGGTAGGGATGAGAAGTGCCCAGAATCGGAACCCTGGGACAGAAGCAGCAGCATGGACCAATCAGGCAGGGTCACAGGGTGCCTGGGGGAGGTCTGAAGGGGTTCCTGGCATCTCCACAGAAGGGATAGTTTTTTAGGAGATGCTCATTATCCCTTTGTCCCCAGAATTGGAAAGCAATTCTGATGAAGATGATGACGATGACTGTAACTGGAAGAGGAAGAGGATCCGGGGAGCCCACTGGCCTCACACAGCAGGTGGGACTTGCTTTAGGTTCCCAGGGCAACCCAGGGAGCAGACCATAATCTTGGGTTCTTCTATAAGGTTTGTTAATGTGGGAGCCAGGTGAGGGTCTCAGGGATATTTGGTGGAACAGGGAGGGGTGTAATCTAACCTGAGAAGAGAGTGAGTGTGGAGAGAACAAAGAGAGGGGGGTCAAGAGACCTTAAATGTATCCTAAACTGGGGAGTAGAATCCATAGGAAATGAGATGTAGGATGTCTCATTTTAATTTTTTGCTGCAGGAAGCCCATCAGATGTCAAGCACAGTGGGGAGAGTTTGAGTGACAATCGCTCAAAATGAACTGGCTCTCATCACAGTGGCTGCAGTGAGAAGGCTGGCATTTTTAAAGACACTAGAAAAGGCCCCCCACCTGGGCGTTGGCACACCCCATTTCTCAAGAAATCCCAGTACCCCAGACACTGACTCACCCCACTTCACAAGAGGCCTCATACCTGGGACCCCAGAGCACTCATTTCACATGTAACTCCCCTGCTTCAGTGAAAATAAATGACCGTCCTGCACAGCCTGCCACAGGCCACACTTGAGGTTGTGGTGGAGACCTCCTCTCATAGACAACACACCTGTGCCCCCTTTTCCTAAAACTTTCCCCCTTTTCCTACCCTACTGGCCAAGTTCCAGGTGCTTCTGAATGGTCTGGTGTAGAAGGTCTATTTAATAGCCAGTCAGGAAGCCTACACGTTCCCCGCTGAGAACTGGATGATGTCTGACCTCCCCACATTGCCCAGAAGTGAGGAGCTCCTTACCTGCTTGCAGAGGCAGGAGTTGGTGTTGGAACTAATTAAGCTCCAGCTAATGCTCCGTGCCAAAAGCTATCTCTTAGTACTAACCTATCAGCTGTATGAAATGAAATAAAAAGCCTTTAAAGATTGTTTTGGGCTTGACTCTGTCCTTTTTATATGACATATCGAGGAGGCATGGTTACACGGGTTTCGTATTTTACACCAGGTCATTTACTGGTGTGGATTGTCTGACTATGGTGGGAGATGAGTGAGTTTTCTTTTCACAATTACATCATCTTCACTTGAATTTCCTAACCCACTAGTGCTTAGCTAGGGGGTGTATTGGGGGGGGGTGTATACACCTAGCAATTCTCATAGGTCACTCGTGGCAAGACTCAAAGTTTTATGGGATCCTGAGGATCTAACCAGGTCAGCTACTTTTGCAAGTCAGGTGCACTCTGTGCACTCTCGTTACTCGCTGTGTGTGACTTTTTAAGTAAAAATTCCCTTAACAATGGGGGATATGGAAAGATAGTACAGAAAGCAAGGCATTTGCTTTGAAAGTGGTTGCTCTACGTTTTCAGACAATATCTAGGGTCTCTGAGACCTACCAGTAGCTATCTCTGAGAAGTATCAGAAGAAAACCCAGAGGACTACCTGATGTTGGGGTGGGTTTGGGGCTGCCAGGTCATCCAGAAGTACTAGAAGGCAGAGGGAGTGTGCTCACACTCACTTCAAAGAAAGTCCTGGTGATTCAGCCCAAATACCAACATACTTGGAGTTTTGGTAAGATGAGTGTCTCTGCAGAGAGCCATAGAGGAGTGCTGAGGCATGGCCATTGGCCAAGTAGTGATTGTGGGTGATGAGTGAAGTAGGCATGGCGTCAGTAAGGTAGGGGACTCGGCTCATCCACTCCTCCAAACATTTCCTGCTTTAAGATGTGTGGGCAGTGTACTGATGTACTTAATTTACATCTCTTTGAAGAATACAGTAAGCCTATGGAGCTGGGTGGATGCAGATAAAACAGACAGAGACATACTTTTTCGCACAAATGTTGATTCTTCAGAAAATTGTTTGGCTTCTTCTGATATAGTTTAAAGAAATGACCCTTAACTTCTTCACATCTGAAATAATGAACCAAAAATGGTACTTTTTTTTTAAGAACTGTCTGTGTTTTTCAATAATGGTACAATTCACATATATTAACTTCAAACCACAATAGTGGCATTTGTTAAATCTCTGAGGAAAATAGTCTTTCTTGTGGGTACCTAATGAGGAGTGCTTATTTGTTTTGTTAAAAGTAAGTGAAATTTATTCGGGTCTCTTTTTTATATTACTTAGTTGTGGTTATAATGATATACCATCAACTGTGGTATGTAAACAATGCCATTTATTTCTCACAGTCCCAGAGGCTGCAAATTCTAAGAGGAAATTGCCAGATGATCCAATATAACTTTATATTTCAACAAGAGCACGACTTACTTCTGACTCTGTGCTCAGGAATGACTCCTGGTGGACTTGGGCTGAACCACACATGATGCTGGAACAGAAGCAGAGATATTCTCACTCGAGGCAGTGACTTCCCTGCTCTGTCTCTCTGTCCCTGTCTCTCCTTTTAATAGAATCTCTCTAAAAGCATTCTGTCCTAACAAAAAGTGTTCTAACTCTATCTAGGGATGTGCCTATATGTCCCAAGGCCTGGAAAATTATTCCCAGGGAAGCAGCACCCATGTCTCATGATGCACTTCCTAATAGTCTGCAATAGGCACCAGGATCATTAGGTACCTTTCTTTGATTCAGGATGAGAAGTTGGAATTCAATGTGCTTCATTCCTTCTCCAATGTCTGGACCCCTTGCCGAGCTCAGGAGTTTTCAGAATTTCATACTCATTCGGGGATGAACTGCACTAAGTGTTTTTCGGGCTCCTCTGTACTTCTGGGCTGTCACTCAACTTTTTTCTTCCCACTTTATTCTACTAACACAACATTTGATGAAGATTACTGACATTGTGATGGCAGAATAATGGAACAAGGATGCTTTAGTGACCTCCTAATCCCATTGAGACCTCACATTACAAAAACATGTCTTTTTTTTTTTTTTTTTTTTTTTTTGTTTTTTGAGCCACACCCAGCGGTGCTCAGGGGTTACTCCTGGCTGTCTGCTCAGAAATAGCTCCTGGCAGGCACGGGGGACCATTTGGGACACTGGGATTCAAACCAACCACCTTTGGTCCTGGATTGGCTGCTTGCAAGGCAAACGCCGCTGTGCTATCTCTTCGAGCCCGACATGTCTTAATAGTTTTTAGTGTGGCAGTGTATATCACTGATTTGAGGATTAGTCTATAGATTCTAAATTTTGAGCATTATGCTTAACTTAAAAAGTGATATTGTCGGGGCCGGCGAGGTGGCACTAGAGGTAAGGTGTCTGCCTTGCAAGTGCTAGCCAAGGAAAGATTGCGACCGCGGTTCAATCCCCTGGCATCCCATATGGTCCCCCCAAGCCAGGGGCAAATTCTGAGCGCTTAGCCAGGAGTAACCCCTGAGCATCAAACGTGTGTGGCCCAAAAAAAACAAAAAAAAAAGTGTATATTGTTAGCAGAACTTTTCCTGGAACCATAAAGAAAAACTTTATCCCAGGCTTTGCCCTAGGATCTGTGCAAAAACCAAGATCTTTAATTACAGAAGACTGACTTTAACAACAGCGACTGAGAAGAACTTTGCCTGGGGCCATAAAGAAAGACCTTGGAGTTTGACACCTAACCTGCCTGTAGTTCATCTTATGACAGTATGCTTCGAGGGTAGAGACACCTTGTATCTTTTATTCCAAGGGAATTTCTTTTCTAATTTCCCCAACTTTTACTGTGCCCTATGCGCAAAAAAAAAGCCACATGTGCCCCCCATTTTTTCTTTTTTCTTCTTTTAATTTTATTTATAGTCTCTTGATAGGGGGCTCCCATGTTTTTTAAAGAAGCATAGAACATGAATCATATTGTTCTACCTCATCTTTATATGTCCTCCTAAAAATTAAGAAAAGAAAAAATAAGTGGTTGGGACCCAGGGGCCAAGCAGTCTCAGAAGCATTGAGTGGAAATAAAAAATGGTCAGATCTAAATACCCAAACCAAAGTTATTGACGATAGAATCAAGAGACCCAAACAATAACAAGCTATACACAAAATGAACGTGTTACACTAGCAGTCCAGGGGGGATAAGTGTGGAGGTATGGGAGGCATGCTGGAAATTATGGTGGAAGGAAGTCAACACTGGTGGGAATGGCCCTAATTCACTGAACTGTGAAAGGCTTGTAATTCACATTGGTTTCAATAAAAAGATTTTTTAAACTATTAAGAAAGTGTACATTGTTTAAAAGATATGTTTTTTTCTTGCGGGGACGGTCATTTGATCTGCTACTAAATATAATGGCAAAGGATTGTCTGGAAACAATGGGATCACGTCTTGTAAGCAGAAAGGGGCTCACAATAGGAAAGCACAAAGAATCGATGCCTGCAGCAATAAGAAACAATCTGCTTTGATCATAAAATAAAACCATAAATATATTAAAGAAGGAAGACAGTGTGTAAAAACACACAAAGGTACTCACCAGAACCAGGATTCTTTGAGTGACTCTGGTCTCAGCTGAGGATCTGGAGGAAACCTGATTCCTGTGAAGGTGTTGGACTCTTTGCTTGTGCCTGTGCAGGAAGAGGATCATGGAGCCACTGCCCCAGACTATGAGTGCAGAAAACACAATTTCAGGGAATACAATGAATGCCATACAGACTGGAACAGAGACATAACCATTACAGACCACATAACAATACCCCCATTGTTTGTTCTTTGTGATGTTTTCCAGGTTCTGTTGGCTAGATACATAGAATGTGTGTTGAGGGAAAAACAGATGAACCAACATGTTGTGGAACTTTGATTTTCAGATCCTTCCAGATAAGAGTCCACGGGGCTGATCATAATGGCCTGGAAGACACTCAAGATGCAGGTGGTGCCAATGGACACACCCCTGCCCACTCTCTGAACATAGGAAAGAAGGAGGCATCCTAAGTTACTAAAGATGTGTTCCAGCCCAAAAGCTGCCATTGGGTAGGGGATTCCTTCGGAGAGAATGGCCAAAGAGTTGGACAGAGTCAGGTGCATGAAGATCAAGTCTATGGTTCTCACCTGACCTTCAGTGCAGTTAAGAAGCAGGTAATGGCAGAGAAGAGGGAGATTTCCCAGTGCTCCCAGGAGAGTCTTTAATAACAAAATTGCTTCTACTGTCGCATCACTGAAGGGCATTTTCTCAGCCCATGCACTATCATCTAAGAGGGGGCAGCAATAATTCTTCCCAATAAGAAGGCCCATTAGAGCATAAATTTGTTTCTGTGCTTTGATGGATTTGTCTAATTTCAATTCTTGATTGATTTACCATTGATTTTTGGGAGAAACCCTACTGTACTATGCACCTAGTTTTAGCTCTGTACTTAGGGATGACTTTTGAAGGGAACAGGGAACATACAGCATGCTAGGGACCACACCCAAGGTGACAGTTTAGGCAAGAGCTCTAGTCACTCCAGTCTCATTCCTGCACCTGAATAAGTTTGCAAAAGGCAGAAAGAGATGGGGACAATTTCCAGTAATTTTGAGAATTTTGAATATTACATGAAGTTTTTAGAAGTTCGTTGATGTTATCTTAACTCGAGTTAAGTATTCATGTAACAGCAAGAGTATCAGGTAGCAGAGCCATCAACAGCAGATACATGGAAACTCTCTAGTATAGTTAGAAAAGAAAAATGCCAATCCCATTTAGACCATTGCATTTTGAAACTTACCTATGAATAACTTTGTACTATACAATACTTTAAAAAATAAGGGAAAAATTCAATATTTTGCACACATGCAAATGCATTCAGAATGGATTTTTGAATAAAATTTGAAGATATAAAATAAAGTTTTTTTATAAATAAAGGGAGCATTTTACCTGAACTTTGAGTCAGAATACATCTCTTAACTAAGCAAGAATTTATTTACAATATTGAAATGAGAAAATAATAAAGTCAAGAATGGGTTCTCTTCAAAGAAGATGCAAAGACACAAGGATAAAGGGAAATCAGAAAGGAAGGAAGGAAGGAAGGAAGGAAGGAAGGAAGGAAGGAAGGAAGGAAGGAAGGAAGGAAGGAAGGAAGGAAGGAAGGAAGGAAGGAAGGAAGGAAGGAAGGGAGGAAGGGAGGGAGGGAGGGAGGGAGGGAGGGAGGGAGGGAGGGAGGGAGGGAGGGAGGGAAGGAAGGAAGGAAGGAAGGAAGGAAGGAAGGAAGGAAGGAAGGAAGGAAGGAAGGAAGGAAGGAAGGAGGGAGGGAGGGAGGGAGGGAGGGAGGGAGGGAGGGAGGGAGGGAGGGAGGGAGGGAGGGAGGGAGGGAGGGTGGTTGGCACTTTGTGGCTCATCAGAGCTGCCATGCTCATACTCCACCCATGCAGATGTCCTTCGTTGTTTCCTCATTGTCACCTTTTAACTGTAATTCTGTGTATTGCAATGGGGTTCGTATTATATACAGCTCTGTGGCCGCACTTTTATTTTTTATATTTTCCCCTGTGTTCTTTTTCGTTGGACCCAGGAATCACAAAGCAGCTTCAGGTGTGGCCCTCAAAAACAGTATGCTGTAGCCAAGGCAGGTAGGGGTCAAAGAGCCGTGGACTGATCCACTCGTACCTTCAGTCAGACTCCCTGTATTATAATTTAAAGTTGGAAAAAATGTTTTCCATTTTTTCTTAAGCATTGTTTTAGATATTCTTGAGTGTTTATTATTCGAAATTTAATTTATGAGTGTTTGATCCACTTCTTGAAGAATGTCATGATATTCTTAGATGTATTGCAGTAAATCTATATAATGCTATGGAGAATATTGTCATTTTAATAATTTTGATCCTCCCAATCCAATGAACAGGGTATATGTCTCCATTTCCTTGTGTCTTTTATTTCTTGAAGCAATGTTTTATAATTTTCTTTGTATGGTCCTTAACTTTTTAGTTGACTCTAATGTATATGAATTTCTGTGGTGCTATTTTAAATTGGATGGTTTTATTTTAATATTTATTTCTTATTTATAATTATTTGTGCATAGTAGGTCATTGATTTTTGTGTGCTACTTTTGTAGCCTGCCACTTTGCTATAAGAGTCTATTGTTTCAAAGAGTCTTTTGTAGAGTCTTTAGGATTTTCTAAGTGTATTAACATGTAATCTGCAAACAGTGAGACCTTGACTTCTTTCTATATCTGGATCCTCTTGATAGCCTTTTTTTTTTTTTTTTTTTTTGCCTAATTGCTATGGCAAGCACTTGCAGAACTATGTTGAATAGGCGTGGTGAGAGGGTGCAGCTTTGCCTTTTGCCAGACCTTAGGGGAGAGGCTTTCAGATTTTCTTCACTTAGTATAATATTTGCCATGGGCTTGTGGTAAATGGCCTTGACTATATGAGTAAAGTTCCTTCCATTCCTATGTTGTTGAGAGTTTTTTTAAACTGCTATAGACCTGCCTCATCACTCCTTTCTGAGACACCAGTGTGACCAAATATCAAGTATATTGGTCTTGCACTGATATCACCATGGCTTATTGGACCTAATGTGGTACTCCCCCATCCCTATATCTTCCTTCTTCCAAGAGGCTTGACAGCTGAGTATATGCCTGTGACGTCAAAGAAACAGTGCTATGAATTTCTGAACTACTCATTGTTTGGTGTGGTCATTCATCATGGAAAACAACAATTTAGCAGAATGTACAACTAGCAACAGCAGCTTATTAAATTTTTGCCATTATATTAATTACTTGATTGGAGATACAACTATCTTTCTGAAATGTGCTTGCAAGTATACTTTTTTATTAATATCTTTATTTAAACACCTTGATTACAAATATGATTGTAGTTGTGTTTCAGCCATGTAAAGAATACCCCCCTTCACAGGTGCAACACTCCCACCACCAATGTCCCAAAACAAATATACTTCTATTGTCTTTGTTTTCACTATGAAGTTTGATGTCTTCCTTTATTTGTTGTTTCTTTCTACTTTTCTTAATAACTTTGCTTTCACTTATCTGGAAACAAAAGTATTGTCATATCTATCAACTATGTGATGCATTTTTTAAATAAAGTAAAACAAGAGGGCATTATTACTTCACACCCTGTAGGAGAGCACTTAACAATACTGCAGATAACAAGGAGACTGACCTCTCAGATTGGCTTTCAGATAGGTAAAAGACTGAGAACAAGATGCAAGTGGGTGAAGAAATTGGAGAAAGGAGAGCCTTGATTGTTGGTGGTGTAAGTGGCGAATGACACCACCACTGGGAAAGAATGTTGGAAATCATCTCCAAAGTGTCCTCAACATTCTTTATCTCACATAGCTTTGCTCCAGGCTCTTGCCAATGACCTTCATTCTATTCCTGTGGTATCACCCAATACACCTTCCTTCTTTTCCTGTTTGATTTACAAAGCAGAATTCAGAAGCATTTGGAGAATTTATATCCTCAACTGGTTAAATCAACCTCACTTGGGTGCTGGGAGAGCCAACTTCATACAACTTGCTCAGTGGTTATGTATAAGGAGAGTCAATCAATATTTTTCTCTAACGCATTTTTCATTCAGGGTGCATGCTGTAGCCATGCCTGAGCTTAGTCCTTCAATTTATCATATCTGATCACAAAAGAAAGCAGAGAAGGTCTTATTTTTTTCAATAAATATTTACAAAATAAGGATGGAGTGATAGCACAGCAGTAGGGCATTTGCTTGTGCACACAGCCAGCGCATGATGGCCTGCCAAGATATATTTTGAGTGCAGAGCCAGGAGTAACCCCTAAGCACCACCGGGTGTGGCCCCAAAACCAAATAATAATAATAACAATAATAATTGCACATACATGTGGCATCACTCCCAGCAACGTTTTTGTTGTTATAGATCATATAAATTATGGAAATGTCATCCATATTGTTCTCTCTGCAGAAATTCGCCAGAAACTTGTCACTATGTCAGGCAATTAATAACTTCCAGAGACTTTTCCAAAATTACCTCAGCTCCCCAAGCCACCCCTGTCATGGTCACTGCAGGGGAAGTGATAATTGCAGTTCTGCAGGGAGGTGAGGTCACTGTGCACAGACCTATATCAGGTCTAGCCACATCCCTCCCACAGGCACTGACTAGAGACATTCACAGGAGCTCCTCCTGAGCCTGTTCTCCTGGCAGCAAGAAGTGCCCACAGCTGCTCTGCATGTCAGTGTGAGAGGCAGAATCCGTTCAGGAAAGAAAGGCTGAGTAAGTGCTCATGGCTGGTGTAGAAAGAGATCTAGAGCCACAGAGGGAGAGAAAATAGTTCTTTACCCTGTTGTAGAAAGATGGTGACCAAAGTACCCTCATGCTCAGAATTAACAGTAGAATTAGAGCTTAAGAATGAGGGCCCAGAGAGATAGCACAGTGGCGTTTGCCTTGCAAGCAGCCGATCCAGGACCAAAGGTGGTTGGTTCGAATCCCGGTGTCCCATATGGTCCCCCGTGCCTGCCAGGAGCTATTTCTGAGCAGACAGCCAGGAGTAACCCCTGAGCGCTGCCGGGTGTGGCCCAAAAACCAAAAAAAAAAAAAAAAAAAAAAAAAAAAAAAAAGAATGAGTTGTGTATGCGGAGAAACTATGTACTAATTTGTATTATTTTCCTGAGTAAAATAAGTTTTATTAGCCTCTGGACATAATATTTATTTAGGGGCCAGGTACTGTGTCTCAATGAAAATGTGTAAAAAAGTGATTTTGATGAGTTTGAATATTCTTTGCAGGAAGATAAGGAACATTTAAGGCATGAAAACAGACTGCACTGTGAGAAGAGAAGTGAAACCACTTAATCATTTCATTGGATCTTATATCAAGTGGGCATAGACGGACACCTGAGTTCAAATTTATCACAGTTTAAATTTAAGGTCAGCACTGTGGTGAAATTGATTCTTTTGGATGTTGAGTCATATTGACTTTCTGTCCACACAGGAGTATTGGGTAAATCCTTGGAAGTTTCCCCCTGGAGAACTTCATGTTGGACCTCACAGAACAACAGCTCCAAGAGAACTGGGTTTCCCATTCACCAAGGTTGGCTCCTCCACTGTGAGTAGATTGAATTCATGTGGTTATATATTCTCACCAAGTGTAGCCTCAACATCAGAGCAATAATAAATTATCTTGGATAGATTTGTGTTGAATATTAAAACAGAATATCTGATTTATTGTTTCTAAAATGTGCTTGACATCAGGACCTGAACCCAAGCCCCAAAAATTCCCTCATAGGCAGACATAGTGCGTAAGGGGCATCTAGTGGGCATTCTGGCACTTTTGAGCACTTCTTTGCTTGGGTGAATTATTTGTGTTTGGGCTCCATAGAGAAAACAATTAGGGAAGAATATTGGTCCACACGTTTGGCTTCGGCTCTTCAGTGCTGGTGTGCTCCAGACCCCTGTGAGGTGCCAGAGATCAAACTTCTGCATCCACTTGCAAAGAAAGTGTGCTGCCCACTGTATTATATTTCACCACCCCACCCACTTTGTTAAGTTCTGGGAAGGGGGTGGTGAAATATAATATATCAGAGAGGTGAAGGCACAGGTCCTACATAGGCAGCCAATCTGGGTTGGAACCAAGGGACCTGAAACAGAGCCAGGATTAATCTGAACAAAGTAAAATGTGTCATCTAAGACGCCAAAAATTCATAGTGAATGTTCAAAGTGCACAGATGCTGAAAGATCCTACATGAAAGGAAACTGCCTTAAAAAAAGGCACAAAATAATCCTTTTTATCTATTTATCTATTTTTTTATTTTTATCTTTTTTTGACTTCTTTGTTTTGGTGTAGATATTGAAGTTGATGTCTCCAATTTTATTTGATGTTATTTTATCTTTCTCTTTCTTTTTGCACTTCGACATGGTTTTATTTCAGGACTGAGACTGTTATGTGGTGCTTGCCTTTAGTACTGTAGTGCTCACTGGATATTTTATTTAATTTTTCTTCTTGTATTGTTGTGGTATTTCAATTCCTTTTTTTCCTATCCTGTCTCAAACCGAGGTTGAGAGCCTCTAGAAGGACTGTGCCCATTTTCAACTTATTTGATTTTCACTCCACTTTTTTGCTTTTCTTCAAACAAAACCACATAACTTGAACTATGTAGTTCCACCTCTCAAATAGAGGGGTAAATAAGGGAGGGTACCAGGACCAAATAGATATATGATCACTAAATAGTAAGCTAGACACAGAGGGGACCACTTATTCTGGCAGCCCAGGGAGTGAGGGTGGGGGATATGGGATGCAGGATGGGAACGGGGGTGGAGGGAGGACAAACTTGGTGACAGGAATTCCCCTGATTCAATGTTAATATGTACCTAAAATACTATTGAGAAATATATGTAAGCCAATATAGTCAAAATAAAAATTATATATAATAAAAGGCATTACATTTCTCAAAATTTAGATATACTGAAAAATTGTTTAATTTAGTACCTCCTACTAGTAATATATTCAGATAAATATGCCCATATATAGATGCAGATATATATATATGCAGATTCCTATATTAGTCATGTTTATTAAAACTTACCATATATACTGAAAAAAGAAAAGAAAATATCTTGTCAGCTTCCCTTAATCTTTTGAGTCTCCCAGCTAAGGCAGTCCCTTGGGTCAGTGCCATTGCATCTTTGTAGAGTGAATACCTGGAAAAATATGTTCACAGATAATTTTCATTTCATATGGAAACCCCCCACCCCCTCATAAGGATGTTGCATTTTCATGAATGATTCCTGCAGCTTGACTCTCTTGTTGGGTTCTGTGAGTTACTTTTTGTGTTGCATGATGAGAATTCATTTGCTTTGCTGTCCAGAGCATTCTGTTACATCAGATAACACATTCATTCGTCTCTTAGGGGGTCCTGGGAAGTATTCAGTTTTGACTATGATAGATAATTAGTGATGCTTGTATAAAGCCTCGAATCATGTTTGATGATGTTTTTGTTTATTTCCTTGAGTAAATAATTACACAGAGCCCTGATGGAGATGCAAGATTGCAACTGGTCACCACAGTATATACTAGTATGGGGTTTTTAAAAGATGTTTCCCAAATTTTATCAATCGTTTGGACAAAAAGGTGGTTGCTATCATTTTGGGGTTTTTTTAATAGTTTTATTGAGGCCAATGTGAATTACAAGTCTTTCACAGTTATGTTTAAGGTACATAGTGCCATTAAATGGGGGCAAATCCCACCCCCTGTGTTGACCACCCGCTACCCTTGTTCCTAGCATGCATCCTGTACCTCTGCCCTTAGCCCCCTGGACTGCTGGTGTAACCCGTCCCTTTTGTGAATAGCTTGTTGTGGTGTGGGTCTCTTGATTTCATTATCATTGACTTTGGGTTCATTTTGGTTTTTTGATTTGTGTGATTATCTGAAGATACACAGGATTCATACGCTAGTTTCTGTTTTTGAGATGATCAACTCTTCACATGTTAGTTAATGAAAAGCTCTTCCTTGAATCGGTAGTGGAACATAAGCCATTTTTCTAACAGCTTTTATATTCTGTAGAGTTTTTGGTTCAGGACAGGTAGATAGTACTGGAAGGAGACAATGTCCTTGCTCACAGGGGACTCAAGTGCACTTGCACCACACAGGGTCCCTCCAAACACCACTGGATGTGATCTCTGAGTGTAATGCCAGAAATAACACCTACGCACGAGCAATTGGGCCTTTCCTCAAAATAAAGGAGCTTTTGGGTTAGTAAAATGGTTACTATTTTGTGCACTCTCTTCACTCTCTCATTTTTTACATAATAATTTGCAATAGTGTTAATGGACGGGTGCCTTGTACGTCATTTTCTCCTCTTTCAGCACTGAGTTGTTATCCATAGTGAATAGTTCCAAATATCATTTTCTTAGTAGATGTTTTCCTATTCTCTACTGCATTCACCACTTTGTAGCAATTTTTCTACACTGGAATGGACTCCTGACTCTTATCTCTATTGTCCCTGGATATTATTACCATACTATCTCTTGTCTTTCTAAGATCTCTCAACTGGGTGAGATTATTCTATATCAATTCATTTCCCTCTGATTTATTTCACTCAATATAATAATCTCATATCCATCTATCTATAAGCATATTTTATTATTTTATTTTCCTGATGGCTGACTAGTATTCCACCATGTAGTATTTCAATTTGTAGGTATTTCACAATTTCATTAATCACTCATATGTTCTTGGACATTTGGGTTGTTTTCAGATTCTGGCTATTGTAAATAATACTGCAGTGAACATAGGGATATAGTGAACATTTTTGTATTCTGTTTTGTGTTACTGGGATATCCGTAGGAGCAGTTTTACTGAAACAAACATAGGCTCAATTTCCAATTTATTGAGAAATATTCATACTGTTTTCTAGAAATGCTAGAACAGTTTGCTTTCCACCTAGCAGTGAATGAGAGTCTCTTTCCCCCCAAATTTAATCTAGCACTGATTGTTCTTGTTCATTGTAATGTGTGGCAGTCTCTGTGGTGTGAGATGATACCTAATATTTTTTGATTAGCAGCTCCCAGATCCTTAGTAATGTGGAGAATTTTTTCATGTACCTTTTGACCACTTTTATTTTCTTTGAGGAAATATCTGTTCATTTCTTCTCCCCCTTTTTATTACCATTATTTTTATTTATTTTTATATCTTTATTTATACAATTTTATTACAAACATGATTGTAGTTGGGTTTCACTCATATAGAGAACACCCCCATTTTAAGAGGTTATATTTTTCCTTTAAAGTTCAATAAATGCCTTGTATAATTTAGATATTGACACGTTCTCTGATAAGTATTGTGTGAAGAGTTTCTACATATATATGGGTAGCATTTGTATTCCATTCACTATTTCCTTTGAAGTACAGAAGCTTCTCAGTTTAATGTACTCCCATTTGTTTATCTTTGCATTCACCTTCTTGGCCAGTAGTGTTTCATCAATTAAGGTGCCTTTAGTATCAATATCATGGAGTGTTCTGCCTAAATTTTCCTCTATATACTTTAGTATTTCAGATATGATATCAAGTTCTTTAATCCATTTTGATTTGACCTCTGTGCATGATGTTAAGGAGCCGTCTGGTTTTATTTTTTTATTTATTTTTATTTTATTTGTATGTAGTTGACCAGTATTCCCAGCAACACTTTCTGAAAAAGCTTTAGATAGGTCATCTATTATTTAAGACATAAATTCTAATTAAAGGTTAAGAAACAGTGTATTTTATTTATAAAGAATCTTCTATATTACCATAAAAATAATTCATTCAAGATTCAATTGTGTATGTGGATAGTATTGACTTGTTTCTTTATTTACACAAATAGACAATATCCATTTCTTCACACCAAGATGCAATCTGACTTTTGTTGTACTATGTTAATACTTAACTCCGTAAAAAGCACTTCATCTAATGGCTGACCTGTGAAAACACTGGATATTTTTCCATATTGCTTAGCTTCCTAGTACTTTAGGCAACTCACAAGAGAATTGAACCAACTTTTTTGGGTCAAATGTCATTAATGAACCTACTTGTTCAGAAGAATGATTACTTCCCTCTCTCAAAAGATAATGTATGGACAGAGAAAAGAACCATCAGAAATGTGACAGTAAGTGTGATCATGCTATCAGAGACTCTCCTGGGAGCACTAGGAAATTTCTATGTTCTCTGCCACTACCTATTTCTTTACCACACTGAAGGCAAAGTGAAGACCACAGATTTCATTCTCATGCACTTGGTTGTGTCCAACTTTTTGGTCATTCTCTCCAAAGGACTCCCCAGAACAATGGCAGTTTGGGGACTGAAAAAATTCCTCAATGAATTTGGATGCCATCTTCTTTTGTATATTCATAGAGTGAGCAGAGTTGTATCCATTGGCATCACCTGCCTCTTAAGTGTCTACCAGGCCATTATGATCAGCCCCATGGACTCCTGCTGGAAGGATCTAAAAGTCAAAGCTACACAGTTTGTCACTATCTCTGTTTCCCTCTGCTGGATCTTATGTATGTGTGCAAATCTATATGTTCTCATGACCATATTAAATGTATTTAGCAAACAGAGCCTGAAAAACAGACAGAAACGAGATTTGGGGTTTTGCATTGTTACTGAGGATGAGAAATTCTCTGGCCCAGCTTATTTGGCTTTAATTGTATTTCCGGAAGTTTCATTTTCTGTGCTCATAGTCTGGGCCAGTGGCTCCATAATTCTCTTCCTGCACAGGCACAAGCAAAGAGTCCAACACCTTCACAGGAATCGGGTTTTCTCCAGATCATCTGCTGAGTCCACAGCTACCCAAAGAATCCTTGTTCTGGTGAGCACCTTTGTGTGTTTTCACACACTCTCCTCCCTCTTCCATTTGTGTCTGTCTCTATTTGATAATGAAAATGGATGGTTGGTTAATACTGCAGACATAATTTCTCTGTGTTTTCCTACTGTTATCCCTTTTCTGATTATGAATCATGGCTCTACTCTATTCAAGCAAACCTTTGCCATCATAAGAAATAGGAAATCCCACAATTACAGACCCAAATAATTAAAATATGTGTATAGAAACAAATCATTAGTTGTTCACTTAGATAAGATAAATTCTAAAAAACTAATCCCAGATCAATGAGACACCCCACTTGCCATAAAAGCTACTGATTTTTATCCATGTAATGTAGGATCTCAGGGCATCTCTGTGGTCAGTAGAGCAGCTTGGACTTATTAAACCTGGATTACAGTGTCAGTGGCCCTCATCAGATGCAATTTCAAGGATGGATGTTGCGTTCCAGTTTCTCATCCTAAATCAGAATACATGACTCAATTGTCTTCATGCCCAGGGTTTGAAAGTTGGGAAGTGAGTAATGAGATATAAGTTCTGGGTCAAGCAGAGACAGGTCTCTATGGTTCTCACATTTGTGTACATCTTTATACTTAAGTCCATGACAGTATTTTTGACAACCTATTTTTCAGAGTTTCTATTATTTATTTTAAAACAAGAGATGACTGGATAAAGGACAGAGTACTAACATTACCTTGATTTACACTAATGTGTGGTGATCCCCTGTGGTGGTGGATGTACCACCATATTTTTTTTTATTTTTATTTAAACACCTTGATTACAAACATGACTGTGGTTGTGTTTCAGTCATATAAGACGTCACCCCCCATCACCAGTGCAACATTTCCACCACCAATGTCCCAAATATCCCTCCTCCCCATCCTGCCCCAACCTGTACTCTAGACAGGCTTTTTATCTCCCTCATACTTTCTCATTTTAATGATAGTTTGCAATGTAGTTATTTCTCTAACTAAACTTGTTGGGAGCTGGTTTGCCTCCCTTTGGAACCTTTGACATTAGCACAGACATTTTAGATCTTTCAGCCATCTTGCTTCAAGCCTGCCCCTTGGCTGAACTGTAACTTGAGTACGTACCAGTTGGGCCTGAAATGACGCAGACCACTGGACCACATTCTTCTGATACAGGAAGCTAAGATCGATAGATAGACCGTGGTATGTGGTAACAGGATGTTCTACTAGAAGATTGTAACAGTTTTATGAGCTCATGCAAAACCTCCCTGTCTGAAATGTATGCTAAGCTAATGGTTTGTGCTGTAACCTCCCCCCATTGTGTAAAGCCTATATAAGCTTTGGCTACCTGAAAATAAAATGAATGCCTTGATCAGAAAGCCTGTCTTGGCATTTCTCTTTTCTCCCTCCCTTTCTCTTTGCAGGTGAAGACCCTTTCCATGGCCTCAAATAAATTGAGGCCGCAGGCCAGCACA